>NC_051161.1:123460679-123743046 GCF_013339745.2 Dermacentor silvarum
AATTGAGTGGCCAGTTCCCCTTGCGGCTGTTGCAGGATAAGCTTTTGTGCCGCAGCACAGCGTCGCCCCGCCTCCCTCCATACCCCACGGCCTTTCGCGCGACGGTCGCGTTGCTTTCCGCCGTGCGTTCGCTCCGTGCTTTCACTCGCGCCTACGGCGCGTGGCGACGACTTTATCGCCTTTGGACTTCATACGGAACCTCACGGCGACGACGGCAACGACGAAGGCGACGCCGACGGCAGAAATCTGGTTGAAGTGTCCATATAATTGCTATCGCAAAAAAAAAAATCCTGGCTACGCCCTTGCGTGCAAACTTTCCATAGGAAAGTCTTGTGACATTACGGCCTATCACTCGCGCGCACACACCACACACAAGAGAGAGAGAAAGAGCAAAGAGGGTTTTCACAGTGTTCCAGGAGCACACGAAAAACATGAGACATGATCAGTGTCAATTATGCACGCAAGCGCAAACTTACACTTGAGTAAACTACCAGAGACAACTAAAATATGAGAAAAATTAAAACATTATATTGGATTTTTTTGACAAGTAAGAATTAAACTGTCTGTGGTTAATAGAATTCTACTCCTGGAACTCCGGGAGTGCTAGAAACAGTGGACATGTTTGCACGAGAAGTCGAAATGCGTAATCGACTAATTATTTCAAAAAATTTCACTATCTTTTTAACAAATCGCATTAGGACACATATTACAATTTACGACTTCTAGCCGGTGAGTTCGTAAGGCACAGTCACTCGAAACGAATTCAGAGGATGACACCAATTATCGGCGTATACCGGAACTTTCAGCAGAATAATGCTATAAGTGTTTATAGCCAGTCTATTGAAAACTAGAAGTAAACCTCGCGTGACGCCATCGTACAACCGTGTAAAGGCAGTCATATTGTAAAAGTTAATATGACAACACCAAAAGGTAAAATAGCAAGAGCAGATAATTTTCTTGCCTCATATAAGAAGTTTTCGTTAAGTGCGTAAATCACAACCTAAAATGCGCTTTGTTTAAGCTCGCTATTTTTCTTCATGTTACTTCCAGTGTTACTTCACTTTACCTGTATTTTGCTATGTACAGATAACTGTCAGTTGCTGTCATTTGGCAAAGCTCATCAAGCTGCTCAGTGTAGCAGCTTTTTGTGGCTGATCCCCCCCCCCCCCCTTTTTTTTATTACCAGAAAGGAAAACAAAGCATTGGATTGAATTGAAATACGTGCAGTTGTGAAACATGGACCCGACACTACCCATGACGGACGTACCTTGTGCCTATATATATATATATATATATATATATATTATACGTAGCTGAACAGAACCAAAGTGCAGCACGACGTACTAGTCGCGCGGCACTTTTTCGTGTTTTGCGGGATTTCTTAACGCTCGGAAAAAAAAAAAAACTTTTATGTAACACGTATTGTGCAACGCAAAGATGGATCGTGCATTTTATGATGGCCTACAATTTTCTGATTGACAATTTTGCTCCGCTTATAATATTTGAGAAGAGAGAGAAAATTTGGGATCGTTAGACGGGATCGTCATGTGGTCTAAACTAATCTGGAAACCTACGCGACGGCGTTACTCGCTGCTCTGGGACACGATCAGTCAGTCAGTATCTCACATAATCGATAAAATCAATAAATGAACATATTATTACATCAGAAGAGCCGCTAGCGTTAGAATGGCTTGGCCCATTGCGTGAGGTCAACAGCACAGTGTGCTTCCTGTCGTGGAGGACATATCGGCCCGTTTGGATGGTGTCTCGAATGTCTATGGACGAGTTTGTAGTCACGAAGTAGTAGTTTCACTGCCTTCCTGCCCTGCATGAGCAAGCAAAATTTATTTTTATAGATACTGACATAGGCGGAAAGATTTATTTTTCCGGGGGGGGGGGGGGACTGAGCTTTCCGAACCCCACCCATATATATGATTGTTGGGGTTTATTGGCGCCAAGGCGCTATATATATATTACCTTTAAAACAGTTACACTGGAAACTTCGTGTGACCTCGAAAGATTGCTCACTGCAGTGACGAGCTTATATGAGTATTCGCAAGACCAGAGAGTGGGAGACACTTCAGTTTCATAGCCTCAGTCCCGTCGCACTGCCTCTTGGCAACAAACAATGACACCACGAACAACATAGGGCAAAGTACTTGCACTTACTAATTGAAATAAAGGAATGATAAATTAATGGAAATGAAAACGGATGAAAAAACAACTGTCCGCAGGTGGGGAACGAACCCACGTCTTCGCATTACGCGTGCGATGCTCTCACCATTGAGCTACCGCGGAGCCGTTTTCCCATCCACTTTCTGGGGTATTAATGTTTTACAACTAGAACTAACCCTGGGAGTGTTAGCCAGCGCCACCACTCACAAACCTAGGGGCGGATGTGGAACATCCTTTCTGCCGCAGGCGTCACGAGCACGTGATATTTTTGGGTGATGGCATCTGGTCAATAAACCCACATAAGCTACCTGCAGGCATCAATGTTGCCGGATTCGAGCCCTCGTTATGTAATGAACGAGAAGGAAAGGGAACCGAGGGCCCGATCACCATTGAGCTATCTCTCAATGGTGAGAGCATCCGCGTAATGCGAAGACGTGGGTTCGTTCCCCACCTGCGGACAGTTGTTTTTTCATCCGTTTTCATTTCAATTAATTTATCATTTCTTTATTTCAATTAGTAAGTGCAAGTACTTTCCCCTATGTTCTTGGTGTCATTGTTTGTTGGCTTCTTATGATATTGTGACGGAGGGAAGAAGCAAGACGGGAAAATATATTTACAATATTTACACGATTGACAATGATTGACACAACCAGTCAGTCACTGAAGCGTCGTCTTCTTCAGCCCCCAGCTCGCGTTCCTCTTCCTCGTCAAGTAGCAATATTGTGCAGAGCCGTGTAACATATGTCCGCCCGGCGTGGGAGCGCCGTCCCGGTGCTTCCTAGGTAGAAGAGGACTGGTAGCGTTTCAGGCGGCTGACATGAACGATGTCATGGGAAGTCTGGAGGGAGCGAGTAGTAGGTGTGACCGGAGAGATCTCGTAGGTCACGTCGGTCACCTGGCGAAGGACCCGATAAGGACCGGAGTAGCGAGACATTAGTTTTTCAGAGAGGCCGACGCGGCGGGTCGGAGACCATAGGACAAGATCCCCGGGAGCATAGTCAGCGTCACGGTGACGACTGTCATAAATGCTTTTCTGTTTGATCCGGGAAGCACAAAGGCGATGGTGAGCAACTTGGCGTGCTTCTTCGGCTCGGGCAATGACGTCGCGGGCATACTCAGACACGGGCGCTTGAGGGGTAGGCAGTATTGTGTCAAAAGGCAATACGGGATCGCGGCCGTACAACAAATAAAATGGCGAGTAACCGGCAGTGTCGTGGCGCGAGGAATTGTACGCGAATGTGACAAAAGGGAGAGCGGTATCCCAGTCACGATGGTCATCAGACACATACATGGAGAGCATGTCCGTTATTGTTCGATTAAGCCGCTCAGTAAGACCGTTCGTCTGCGGATGGTATGCAGTAGTAAGTTTGTGTTTGGTAGAACAGGAGCGGAGCAAGTCGGCCACAACTGTAGAGAGGAAGTAGCGACCCCGGTCGGTAAGAAGTTGACGAGGAGCGCCGTGGTGAAGAATGATGTCGTGCAACAGGAAGTCGGCTACGTCTGTTGCGCAGGAGGTTGGGAGGGCTCTGGTGATCGCAAACCGAGTTGTATAATCAGTTGCGACGGCAATCCACTTATTGCCGGAGGTAGATGTGGGGAAAGGTCCCAGGAGGTCTACACCAACGCGAGAGAAGGAGTCGGCAGGAATGTCAAGAGGTTGGAGTCGACCAGCAGGGAGCGCAGACGGCTTCTTCCGGCGCTGACACAGCTCACACGAAGCGACGTAGTGGCGGACAGATCGGTACAGACCAGGCCAAAAGAATCGTCGCCGGACACGGTCGTACGTACGAGATTCCCCAAGGTGACCAGAAGTTGGTACATCGTGCAGCTGGGACAGAACAGTGGTACGAAGATGCCGGGGAATGACAAGCAGCATCTCAGGTCCGCTAGGGTGCATGCTGCGCCGATGTAGAATGCCGTCCTGGAGTACGAACAAGCGAAGGGAGGGATCGCTTGACCCAGATGTGAGCTTGTCCATGATACCACGTATGGTTGGATCTCGGCGCTGTTCGGTAGCGAGGTCAGCAAAAGCAGATAGCGAAAATACAGAAGCATCGGTCGCAGGAGCATCAGGAGGGTCGACTGGATGGCGGGACAAGCAGTCAGCATCTTGGTGTAAACGGCCGGACTTGTAGGCAACTGTGTACGAGTATTCCTGTAAGCGTAGCGCCCAGCGCCCTAGGCGACCGGTAGGGTCTTTCAGGGACGAAAGCCAGCAGAATGCATGGTGGTCTGTGGTGACCTTAAATGGGCGACCATATAGATAAGGGCGAAATTTCGCCACTGCCCAGACAAGCGCAAGACACTCACGTTCAGTGATGGAATAATTACGCTCAGCGTGAGAAAGCAGACGGCTGGCGTATGCAATCACGCGGTCGTGACCTCGCTGATGTTGGCATAAAATGGCACCGATTCCATGACCACTGGCATCAGTGCGGACTTCTGTAGGAGCAGACGGGTCGAAGTGCGCCAGGATGGGTGGAGACGTCAGGAGGGAGATAAGCTTCGAGAAGGCGGTTGCCTGCGCAGGGCCCCAGAAAAATGAAACATCTGCCTTCAGAAGAGCAGTAAGAGGACGGGCGACTTCCGCAAAATTGTGCACGAAGCGGCGGAAGTATGAGCACAGACCCACGAAGCTCCGGACATCTTTAGTACAGGTTGGGACAGGAAAGTTCTGTACGGCACTAACTTTGTCCGGGTCTGGGCGCACACCAGATGAGTCAACAAGATGACCGAGGATAGCAATTTGGCGGCGGCCGAAGTGGCATTTAGATGAGTTAAGTTGAAGGCCAGCAGTGCGAAAAGCAGAAAGAACGAGCGAGAGGCGCTCCAGGTGCGAGGCAAATGTAGGAGCAAAAACGATGACGTCGTCTAAGTAGCAAAGACAGATGGACCACTTCAGGCCATGCAGGAGTGTGTCCATCATGCGTTCAAATGTAGCTGGAGCATTACATAAGCCGAACGGCATGACTTTGAACTGGTATAAGCCGTCGGGCGTTATAAAGGCAGTCTTCTCGCGGTCCAAGTCGTCGACGGCAATCTGCCAGTAGCCGGAACGAAGGTCGATGGAAGAAAATTACTTCGCACCGTGGAGGCAGTCGAGGGCGTCATCAATGCGTGGTAGAGGATAAACGTCTTTCTTTGTGATCTTGTTAAGGTGCCGGTAATCCACGCAGAAGCGCCAGGTGTCGTCCTTCTTTTTAACTAGAACGACAGGGGACGCCCAAGGACTGGATGACGGTTCGACGATACCTCGAGAGAGCATCTTTTCGACCTCCGTGTGAATGACTTTGCGTTCATGCAAAGACACGCGGTATGGTCGCCTGTGAATAGGGTGTGCGTCACCGGTGTTAATACGGTGTGTCGTCAGAGAGGTCTGGCCTAAAGCGCGACCATGCAGGTCAAAAATGTCGCTGAACGAGGCAAGCAGATGGCGTAGCTGGTCGGCGTGGTGTGGCGGAAGATCGGGAGCAATCATGTTTGTTAACTCCGGATAGACAGCCGGCAAAGAAGATGCAGAGTCAAGGGTAGACGACGTAATATCAGCAGTCAAGGCTGATAACTGGGAATCTTGGGAGGAGGACAGCGTACCCAAGGCTATGCCTTGCGGGAGGACGTGAACCCCAATTCCGAAGTTTACGAGAGGAAGGCAGGTGGAGTTGTTGGTGATAGTGACGACGGTGTGCGGAAGAGCAACGTGATGGGCAAAGAGAACGTCCGTGAGAGGAGAAACAATATAGTCACCGTCAGGCACAGGTGGATCTGGGGAGAGGAGGACGCAGGTCATGGCTTGTGGGGGGAGTCGAATGTGCTCAGCTGAGCACAGTCTGCTGGGAACTTCCTCGGGTGGGTCAGGGCAAGGCAAATCGAGTTGAACAAGTCCAGCGGAGCAGTCGATAAGTGCGGAGTGAGCGGATAGAAAATCAAGGCCTAGAATAACGTCATGGGGACACTCTCGAATAACAGTAAATAATACAGATGTTTGGCGGCCAGCGACGCCCACACGAGCGGCACACATTCCTATTGTGGCCAGTGTTCTTCCATCAGCGACTCGCACAACACAGGACGCCGCAGATGTCAGGACTTTAGTGAGCCGTCGACGAAGCTGGTCACTCATCACAGATATGTGCGCACCGGTATCAAGCAGAGCAGTAACAGGGACACCATCCACATACACATCAAGTAAATTCCTATCCGTCGGTAAGGTCAGTAGAGGTATTGCAGTCAGGGTCGATCTAGCAGCGTCACCTCTCGGAGCTGCACCCGTCAGTTTCCCGTAGAGCGCCGGTACATGGGGGACGGAGAACGGCGAATAGTGGGTGAGCGAGACAGGGGACGTCGTGGTGATGGTGAACGACTCTGCCGTGTAGATGCGGACGCCTGAGTAGAGTAGTATGGCTCTGTGGAATCTTCCGGTGGCGGTCGAGTACCGGGTGAGCGGCGGTAAGGCGGAGACGCAGACCGATATTGCGATGACGTCCAGGTATTGCGGCAGTGACGGGAAATGTGGCCAACGCGTCGGCAGTTGAAGCAAATCGGCCTGTCATCGGATGTTCGCCATTCAGCTGGGTTGCGAAAAGGCCGAGAGGGGTACTGGCGTCGCGAAGCAGGGATCGTAGGGAAGGCGTAGGTATCCGATCGGTTGACGGAACAGACAGACTGAATGCCAAGGTTCGCCAACTCTTCGCGTACGACAGACTGCACAAGGGAAATTGTCGGTCGAGAATCGGTAGCAGAGGTCTGGATCCCACTTGTTATGGGCGCTGACAAACTCGTACATGTAGAGCCACTCATCGACGTCAAGGTTGTCGGTCCCGGAAAACGTGCCTGGGTCGCGGGGCTGGGACAAGATGACTGTCGGCGTTGGGTAGCGGTTGCTCCTGTCGGCATGGTGGCTGTCCCTGCACCGGCTCCAGCGCTCGTCATATTGTTAGTGGCCAGGCTACGTCCGCTGCGGAGCTCCGTAGTGCACAGTAGTACCCATCACCTCCACCAAATATGTGACGGAGGGAAGAAGCAAGACGGGAAAATATATTTACAATATTTACACGATTGACAATGATTGACACAACCAGTCAGTCACTGAAGCGTCGTCTTCTTCAGCCCCCAGCTCGCGTTCCTCTTCCTCGTCAAGTAGGAATATTGTGCAGAGCCGTGTAACAATATGATATATATATATATATATATATATATATATATATATATATATATATATATATATATATATATATATATATATATATATTGTAACGGATGAGATGGATTTCTTTACAAGAATGATGGATGGTTAGCGTAGCGCAAGGGACAGGACGGTCATCCAAGCCCAACAGCAGCGGCCAGCTCCTCGCGCACCCTTCTTCTTCCTCTTCCTTCGGCTGCGCCGTGCAACGTGACCGGGGGCAGACGAAGCTCTTTGAGCGAGTTACATAGCCCGATGGTGGTACAGTTTGAGTCCGGCGACGTGCACGACTTGCGCGTTACGTGACCGCCCGTTGTGCGAAGTCACTCTTGCGATGACGTAGGTCACGTCACTCAGTCGTTTCAGTATAACGTATGGGCCAGTGTATCGAGACAGAAACTTCGTGCACAGCCCCTTTTTCCGCACAGGTGTCCAAAGCAAACAAAGTCCCCAGGAGCATATGTGACGAGCACATGTCGAGCGTCATAACGAGTCTTGGCACGATCTTGAGAGGAGAGAGTCCTGAGGCGGGCCAGTCGACGCGCTTCTTCGGCACGACATAAAGTCTGGCTTAATGAGTAGTCATCATGTGGGGACCAGGGAAGGATGGTGTCGATAAAGCTTTGGGGGTTGCGAGCATAGAGAAGAAAGAAAGGCGCATAGCCAGTGACTTCGTGCTTGGCAGTGTTGTAAGCGTACGTAACAAATGGTAAGATGGAATCCCAGTTTTTATGATCGGTGGAGACATACATGACAAGCATGTTGGTCAGTGTACGATTCGTGCGCTCAGTGAGTCCGTTTGTTTGCGGATGGTGAGGGGTCGAATGCCGGTAATCAGATCCACAAAGACGTAGTAGTTCTTCAACAACGTCCGCAGTAAACTGCCGTCCACGATGATATAATCTCGACCGGGTGAGGTGGGTCGTCACCGCAGGAATCAGGAAACGACGATGAAGGCGGGCATCGTGATGATGAAAAAAATAGAAAAGATTGTATTCACTTCATTGGTACATGGTTTTGACTCTATCTGAGTCTCGAGCGGTTCTGATCAACACGGGGGCCAGGACGGCCTTAAATCCCCTTGTGGTGGCCGATGTTTTCTTCGGGGAAGTCCTCTCTCCGGTGGTCAAGTTGACGACCTCCTCTCCCTCGGGTCCTCCTTCTTGGTAGCTCGCCGTTTTCGTCTGCTCCGTAGAGGTGAGAAGCTTTCTCGGGGATGAAGGGGATTATCTCGTCACGGGAAAAGTGCTGGGGCTTGCTTCCCACATTGGAGATGTACAGATTCCAGGAAGATCATAACCTGCCGATGACTCGTTCGGGGAACTTGTGGAAGTGTCAGACCTCTGTCGGGCGGTCAAGTTGACGACCTCCTCTCCCTCGGGTCCTTCTTGGTAGCTCGCCGTTTTCGTCTGCTCCGTAGAGGTGAGACGCTCTCTCGGGAATGAAAGAGGATTATCTCGTCACGGGAAAGGAGCTCGAGCTTGATTCCCACATTTCACAGGTGCAGTTCCAAGCCGATCATAACAGCCCGTCCACCGCCACAGGAGGTCTCGAAGGGGTTGCAGCATCCAAGCACCTCGAAGAGACCATAGACCCCGTGCCTCTGCTTTGTTTCGCCGTTCGTTCCAAGGCAGGCCAGGTGACAACCTCTGGAAATAGACCACGCCAAGCCCAAGGCACAACAAACAGAGAGCACCCAACTAACCATGAGAACTGCCAGGTTCACACATTCTTCACGCAAAACCTTATCAGAATTAAACCTGCAGCCCTCGTTCGAGCTTCCCGAAAATTAACAAAAGGAAAAAACCAGACTTAAGTGCATTTTTCAATTAACCTAATACCTAACGTTTTTGTTTCTCCTGCCCGGGAAAGCCACATTTATTGAGAGACTGAGAGTGCATTGAAAATGATCAGACGGATAAATGCTGCGCAGTGAGTTAGTTACTCGTTGGGTCAATAGTATCTGCCAGTACCAGCGCTTCTAAGGCAAAATGTACTGCGCTCTGATGACCGCTTGAACTCCTAATTAAGCTGATCCATAAAGTGGCATTTAAAGCCAGAAAACCAAAAGCCCTACGCTATCTGCAATGGTAGCCGATAAACGCACCTACCCTGTAAGCATTGAATTACCAAAATTGGTTTGTTTCTACAAACCTCCAATGTCAATGCCTATCTACAAAAACAGCGCGTTCACGAGCCACCACCGTCGCAAAACCTGCTTCGCAATTTTATTCGCGTAACTGGCGCGCATAACAATCATCACAACGAATCACCGAGATTAACGCGGAACCTTTGAAATTAAAAGAAATAAGGTCTTAATAACTAACAAATGAAAAAAAATGCAACGTGCTCTATTTACAAATTTACAAACGGGAACCTTATGGAGGCGCCCAATTCGACAATTACTACATCCTAATGCGCACTCGACTAGGTCGCAATCTGAAAGTCATTGGGCCTCGCCATGGGCAATAAAGGGTGCAAGACACACACTGCCCCCTCCCGTCACCTGTCAATTCGTGTGGCCGCAGCTTTCTTTTGCGTCTCAGGGAGGAAGGCCGTAAACGCGAAGAGAATCGCCATTCTTCCTTTGCTCTCCCTCTCGCGGCGCATTCCCCCTCATTGACTGTTTGACTGGCCCTGTGCTTGCGCGCGTACCTCATCCAGGTTGCCCCTTTCAGCCGCATTTCTACTCGTGGAGACGCGCCCTGTTCTGTTGTCAGCCGCCTTTGGCGACGTCTCCGTTTTCTCAACCACCATAACGAGCCCTTAGAAGTTCTGCATGGTGGCCTGTTCCCTTGGCTTACGGGCTGCGGTGTGTCTGTCTCGAATTTGCGCTGTGCTAAATACTTCGCTCGTTTGCGCTGTCTGAAAAATTTTTGCCTCGCCAGGCGGTCATCGAATGTGCCTCTGCAATCCTCGATCGTCCGGGTCCTGCCCTGTTTAGCCGCCATATCAGTCTCCTCTCCTTTGGACGATTCCGGAACCCCGCTCAAATGCGGAGGTACAAGGGAGTTTTTCAGCGCCTCCTTGACCTTTTTAGGGCTGCTAAAACAAGCCTTGCCTCCGCAAGGAACGTGCTCCGGAATAGCCACTGCTTCTACCTTCGCGACGTAATTGCTCTCTTCTGCCGCGATTCCTTCTTTAACAACCTTCAAATGGTCTAAATAGCCCTCCGAATGTGACGGCTCCAAATTAGTTTCTAATTCCTCTACCAGCCTCTGCTGCGATATGCCCACTGAGCCGAATGCCTCCTCGCTAGCACCTTTTTCCCCGCTTTCATTAGCTATGTGCTGCGCTTCCTGAGCGCCTATGTCATGAGGCCTTTTTCTTTCTTCATTGCCTTGCCTTATCTCCGCCGCGATCTCATGAGCCTGGGGACGCGGGAGAGCTTGGGCCGTATAGTCGCCAAAACTCAGACCCTTTTTCTTTAGCAGCATTTCCGAGCGATTTGAAAATAAGTAGGGGTATTGTTTGGACAGATTCTGCGATACCGCGGCTTCAGTCATCAATAGTCCGAACGGCCCCTCGATCTTTACGCTGGCTATGGGTAAGCAAACACTATCCTCCTCAACTACCTGCCGGATCCACGCATGTTCCCCGGTAAAATCCTCAGGTTGCACATACGCAGGGTGGACGATGTCCATTGTCGCAGCCGAGTCCCTAAGTACCCTACA
This sequence comes from Dermacentor silvarum, assembly GCF_013339745.2. Classification (NCBI taxonomy): domain Eukaryota; kingdom Metazoa; phylum Arthropoda; class Arachnida; order Ixodida; family Ixodidae; genus Dermacentor; species Dermacentor silvarum. The sequence goes on from NC_051161.1 coordinate 123,471,708, forward strand.
TGGCGTTCCGTTCACTGCGAGGTCGCGAATGTAGGGTTCTAAGAGCTCCAAGTTGCCGTCGTCATTTACGAAAGAAAAAACAATCCTAGGCTTCCGACAGCCGATCGCAAGGTGTCCAGGCTCCTGGCAACGGAAACAGACGACCGGTTTTCTAGCCTCAAACGCCCTTTCTGTTTTTCTTTCGTCTTTCGCTGCACTGTTATTCTGGCCTAAATTATCTGTCGGCATGTCTTTGGTCTCACTTCCAGCTTTCTCTTTGCGAAAGGGGCACCTGTTTTCCTCTTTGCCGAATTTAGTCAACGGCTTGACGCGCGTTTTCTCGGATTCGCGACGTGCGGCGAATTCATCTGCTAGCACTGCAGCACGTTCTAAGCCCTTCTCGCCCGACCTATCTTGAATCCACAGGCGCATCTCTTCGCTCAAGGACCCATAGAACTGCTCCATGCAGATTAGCTCAACAACCTTGTCGTGGCAACCGAACGCATCTTCCCCTTTTAGCCACTCAATTAAATTGGCTTTCAGTTTGTAAGTGAAATCTTGAAAAGACTCGCCCGGTGTCCTAGCTGCCTCCCGAAAACGGCGGCGGAAAGCCTCCGCTGAGAGCCGATATTTCCTTAGCAACGCAGCTTTTACTTTCTGATAATCTTCTGACTCGTCCTTCGTTAGCCTTGCAATTATTTCGGTTGCTTCGCCAGGAAGAACGGTCAGAATCTGTTGCGGCCAACTCTCTAGTGCCAACCCGTTTCTCTCGCAGGTTCGTTCAAAAATGACGAGAAACAATCCCATGTCATCGTTCACCTTGTACGATGGCATGAGATCCCTTATCTTCACTCCTACTTCACCTGAACGTCTTTCATCAATTGAGAGGTTATTTGCTGATTGCCTGGCCAGATCCCGCTGCACGTCTAGTTCTTTTAGCTTTAGTTCGTGAGCTCTCTGTTCCTCGCGTTCCTTTCTTTCTGCAGCTTCCTTTTGATCAGCTCTCTGCCTTTCTCTTTCTTCTGCAGCGCTTTGTTCAGCTTTCTCAGCTCTTTGCCTTTCCCTCTCCTCTGCAGCGTTTTGTTCAGCTTTCTCAGCTCTTTGCCTTTCCTTCTCTTCTGCAGCGTTTTGCTCAGCTTTCTCAGCTCGTTTCTCTATCTCTTCCCATGCTTCTGAAATTTCGTCCTCAAGAGCCCCGCACTTCTCAATCGCCTCAATAAGCTGTGGCTTTCTCTGACTTTTCCCGACCTCAATTCCCAGCTCTTCACAAAGTAATAACAACTCTGGCTTTTTCCGTTTGCCCAAATCCATGGTCAATCCCGAACGAGGACTTTCTTACTCTGCTGTGACGTGAGGAAGCTTTCAACAGGAGCCTGCACGTACAGAAACTAATTCGCCGTTTTAGAAAACACACAAGCTAAAACCTGGCAAATTCTCAAAGAAAGTCAAGCGCTCACCATTCTGCTGAAGCCAGGACGAAGGGTGGAGTATCCCATTGCTGCCAACCAGCTGATATAATCTCGACCGGGTGAGGTGGGTCGTCACCGCAGGAATCAGGAAACGACGATGAAGGCGGGCATCGTGATGATGAAAAATAGAAAAGATTGTATTCACTTCATTGGTACATGGTTTTGACTCTATCCGAGTCTCGAGCGGTTCTGATCAACACGGGGGCCAGGACGGCCTTAAATCCCCTTGTGGTGGCCGATGTTTTCTTCGGGGAAGTCCTCTCTCCGGTGGTCAAGTTGACGACCTCCTCTCCCTCGGGTCCTCCTTCTTGGTAGCTCGCCGTTTTCGTCTGCTCCGTAGAGGTGAGAAGCTTTCTCGGGGATGAAGGGGATTATCTCGTCACGGGAAAAGTGCTGGGGCTTGCTTCCCACATTGGAGATGTACAGATTCCAGGAAGATCATAACCTGCCGATGACTCGTTCGGGGAACTTGTGGAAGTGTCAGACCTCTGTCGGGCGGTCAAGTTGACGACCTCCTCTCCCTCGGGTCCTTCTTGGTAGCTCGCCGTTTTCGTCTGCTCCGTAGAGGTGAGACGCTCTCTCGGGAATGAAAGAGGATTATCTCGTCACGGGAAAGGAGCTCGAGCTTGATTCCCACATTTCACAGGTGCAGTTCCAAGCCGATCATAACAGCACGTAAAAGCCCATAATTTTTTTGCCAGGTTCTACCGGAGCCGAGACCTTCGTATGCAACGAGTGAGAGTAACCTGTAAAACAAAAATCAATCTATTTCTTTTTGAATTACCAACAATTTAAAGCTAGCAGAAGATTGAGGATGTCCCACCTAATGTTAGCCGAATGTCAGCGAAGTGAAAAATTCAGTTCCATTCAATTCAATTCAATTCATCACCAACATTTTGAGGTCCACGAACAAAAATACTTTTTGTGGTTTTGGCACTTTTAAGCTAGCGGCTTTGCTTGCAGGATTGAGCAGCAATACCGGAAGCACTGAGTGGCCTCCCCGACATTCCATGCTGAAAATACTTGAGCTTACCTTTGCTCGACTATGATAGTGGTAACACACCCCATATATCGTGCACCAGGTAACGCTGGCCAAACTGTTAAAAAAACTGGTACAATATTTAACTGTGAGACTTACCCTCTTCGATCATATCAGTCCTCTCAAACACCAGCATTAGTTTTTCGCATTACTTAACAGTAAATTAGAGAAGAACAATAGCATGGTGGTTTTTGAATGACTGGGATGACCTTCAGTATAGAAAAGCTGTTACTGCACTCCAAAACGTCCGGTTCAGTCGTTTTCAGTGCCAGTAGAGGGAGAGAGAAATCGATTTACGGAAAGGCAGAGAGGTCGGCCTGAGGTCGGCGACGTTATCATCATAAATGATAACATGTACAGGCGGTGCGCATATACCAGTTCACAACGATGTGGCATCTCCAAAGCCATGCGTCTAACTCAGTGGCTTCTAGAAATGCTATAGCGGCTCTTGGAATCAAGGCTGCGCTGTTTGTATTAGGCCAAGGACCTACAAAGGCCCGCTTACTTTGTTCCGCAATTTACTCCTAGTGCGCGAAATACTATAAGCGACACGCGGTTACTTATGCGCCGGCAAGCCGTGACACAAGTGGGCCCAAAAGTGGGCCCGAAACAATTAGGCCTAATCCTTGACCCGGCAATGAGCTCGTGGTTCCTTAGGATCGTCACACGAAACACGCAGCTCGCGATCAGCGAAAGCCAAGACCAAAACCGACACCTGGCCGCTTTCAGACTGTTGTCAAGTCGCAATACGCACGCTATGAATGATGTTCGTTGTTTCCAATCTCGTGATTACGCAGCACTTTTGGTATTTCGCAGGCTACAAGGAAAGCGAGGAAATCACTAATTAAGAAGGGCACAATACACTGGGAACGACAGAATACGAGAGGCCTTACAACACAATGACAGATTTTCCACAGGAGGGCACGTTCTTAACTAAGAAGAAGAACGTAAACTTTATTATCAAATCGGTAAGATTTGAGTGCGGCGTATTTTCAGTGGGTCTGCGCACCCGCCGTGGACGCGGTTCCGAGACCTTGTCTCGAAACGGCTTCCTCGGCTCACTGGACGGCCCAGAGCTGTACTGTCAGGTTCGAGCTGAGCAGTGCGGTCTTCCAACGCGAGCGGAGGCTGGCGGTGGAAGAGACAGAGGTGTCGGCACTGCCCGAATTGTTTGTTATGTCCTGACATTCCCATAACATGTGATTAATTGTGGCAACCTCGCCACAGGATGTCCATCTGTTTGTAGTGTACATGTCTGGATACATGGCGTGCATGAGTCTTGGGTTTATGCAAGAATAAGTTTTTAATTGGCTGTAGTGTACTGCTTGCGCGTGAGGCAAACATTTAAAACATGCCTGCCTTATCTTTTGAACGTACCAGGTAATTACTCTACAAATGTTAAGGTACTGGTTGAGATGCTCATAAACTAATAGTGTAGGTCTCACAATCGTATATTGCAGCAGTTTTTTTTAATGCTTGGTTAACGTTAGCCGGGACATTCGACCCTGTCTATGCGGTGTGTTAGTGCGCATGTCAAGAAAATATAAGCTCGCATGTCAGGAGCTCGGACTATTGGCAAGGTAGATATACCTGGTAGCGAAGCTTCCATAGAAGCCCATACGTTCAAATCATGGTTGCTTACCGGCGGTTGATGGGGCTTAGCGCTATCTGTGTGAGGAGGGAACACTTCCGGCGGAAGAAAAAAATATTTTGACGTCATATCCGTCAAAAACAGAAGTGACGTCATTTTGTTCTCATAGGCGCGAAATTTGTTTTTGGAGGCCTGCCATTAGAGCTGTATATTCAAATACCCCGCCATTCGACTTCATGGGCGTTCCGAGTTTTCAGCGCGAAAAGCGATGCCGGAAAAGATCAGCCGTACGGGTGTCGAAATCGCATCGCTGCACAGAACATACTTTCTTAGGAGGCCGACGAACACTTTGGGCGTAGATTGCGTAGAGTGCTCATCCTTTCATCGGACGCCAAGCCCGTCGGCCAGCGCTGTTGCACGATAACAACTAAAGTAAACAAGTATCTGACGGTCGCAACTCACTACTTTTCACTGCACAGGTTAAGAAACAATAAAACTACCGTCGTCACCTAATTCAGACAAACGTCGACATGCAACACAACACATGTGAGGGGGGCGTATTGTAACAGGTGAACTTTACGAGCGCGCCTTTCCACGCACTCCAAGAGTTGCATGGCATTGCAAGTGATAGCGGCGTCAACGCCCGCCGCTATCGATGGGCGCTCTCACGGCGGGCCCTGAAAAAAGGTATTTATTGATAATGATCTAGTAAAATACAGTTGTATCTTTTCGCGCCATGCATATATAAAATGAATTAGGAATTTTATTTTCGTTGAATGAATCTAACTGCGTCTCGCTTTAATTTAAACACGCTTTTTTTCTTTCCCAATGTTTATTCCCTCCAAACATAGTCGCGCTTCAATCGCTGCTCCCATAACCACCCTTGCTGATGTCGGTGACAATTGGTTCTGAACCGCTTTTCGCCCGAAGCTTCGCGACCTATGTGGATCGACCTTGCTATTGGTGTGGTCACGCAGTGCTTCTGGTGATGGCGCTCAGAGCCACAAGCGAAGCCGTTAGCTTAAGAGGATGCTTAAGCTCGGAAACTCCTATCTAAATACTTGAAACAGGCAAAATCGCTTTTAAAAGGCGAACTGCAACGAAGTTTCACTTGGGCTGCCTATAAATAATTGTCTAATTTTCTCATTAGCAGCCTTCAAATAGCGCCTAACAGACGACGCGTGCACCTTGCGGCAAAGCCGTAGCGATACGAGAATGTCGAACATTGGAGAACCGTACACGACCGCTGATCTCAGTTGCGCCAAGGCGCCCTTTTAGATGCGAAGCAGCTTATTTATGGTCGGGGCTATGTCCCTCCGTCCCTCCGCCGTGCGGTGTCCACTTCCGGAAGCCGGCTTCTGCTTCCGGTTCCACTTCCGGTTCCGGAAGCCAGCTTCCGGATTCCGGAGAACGCTTCCGGCGTTTTGCCCGAATGATCCCCCGGTGCTTCGCCCACTTATCATCATTCACTTCGTCCTCTCATTCTCCTCATCTCCTCGCCTCTCGGCATTCCTCCTCTCCTCTACGACGCTCCTCTCCTCTCTGGATTGCGCAACGAATGGCAACACCTGCGGCTCCGCGCGCGATAATGCGAAGCAGCTTAGGTTAGAGGCGCGACGGTAGGCGCCCCAGAGGCACCGGCAACAGTCACCAACGCCGCGCGCGTTCGGTGCGAACGCGGGCAAAACGCCGACGGCATCGACAACAGTTCTGCGCGTTGCTGGTGCTGCTGCATGTCCAAGTTTATACAGCTGATAAAACTACCTTGAGTCGACCCCATGGCTGCTTCGCATACAGAGAAAGAGAGAAACATTTTATTGCAAAAAGAAAAGCCAGTAAGAGTGTGGGAGGGACCCCTAGTGCGGGGTCCCTAGAACGATCTCAGCGACAGCACGGGCCCGTTCAACTAGGGCCCGGCGGACCTCGGGAGGCCCGTCGCGGAGGGTATCCTCCCACAGCTCTTTGGTGCGGAAGGGGTGCAAGATGGCTGGCAGAGTAGGGAATAATTTTGCGGTGGACTCCACCGTGCCATGGAACGCCGTGGGGGAGCTTCTATAGCCAGGGCAAGAGTCTGCGTAGCGGTCAGGGCAAAATTTATGTAGGGAGAGGAGATTGGGAACTATGTTTGTTTGGAGTTGGCGGCGTGCCACATGCTTCGCATACTACTCAGGGTTCCCCTACGGGAAGACGGTGTAATTTTTTTTAACCAGACGCGTCGCTGGCTCAACATGCGCAAGTTGGTGGGCGTCTCTCTGGGCGCGATTTCTCGTTGCGCGCGTGATTTGAGCTGTTGCAAGAACGCCGACGCGTTTCGTTGCCGTCGAGTGCTCGAACACGTACTCGAACACCAGCGATGGCTGTGCAGCACGCAACGCTCAGTAGAAGAGGGCTGAACACAAGCGTGCACCGCGGTCAAGCAGCAGGAAAGTGCGACGCGGACGAGCCAACGCGCACAATGCATGTAAACTGCAGTTAACGAAGCTGCACAAGCTACATTTCAACAGCACAATCACTTACCCATGCAAGATCTGCTTGGAAAATGTTTCGCGGGATGACTATAAGTACTATAAGCTGCGATGGCACACGAAAGCCAAAAGGTAAGTTGTATTCAGAAGCGGTAAGTTGTATTAAGGAGTGATATTCTCGAGCGATGATTAGTGGTAGTACATCATCTTCGAGAAATTTCGCGCGTCTCTACGTCGGACGCGTCGAAGTACACGCACGAGAGCCTTTCTGACGCAGCGCCAGAAACGCTGTCAGCAGGAACCGCATGCTGCATCTGTCACGAAGGAGAACGCGGTGGGCATGGTGTAGACGCGGCAGCAAGCCGTGCAGGAATGCGATGCCTCCAGAGCGAAATGGGCGAAACTTTATCACGGCCGGAGCCCCACCTGTATGGCGTGAATTTACGCGAACTTCGCACCGAGTCCACGGCCGTGCTAGAGGCTAGACCCATCTTGCCGGACCGTGCCGGGCCTCAGTTACTTATCTTTTACTACCGATGGCGGCAGTTATCCTGATTGGTCAACGAGTCCGGTGTTTACAGCGGCGATCAGTTTTGTTGTTGCACGGCGAACGGTTGTGGCCGCAGCTCAAGCGCAGAAGTGCACAGCGAGCGAGAGCTTTGTTCTTTGTCGATGGCGCATACTGAACACGCTGGCATCCAAGGAGGTCAGATGCTTGCATCACTGAACCCGATGCTGCCATCAGGTCAGCATGCTGCTGGTCAGCCAAGCTAGCGCGCAATGCACCGTCTGCCAATGGCTCCGGCGTGCGATAGCACATTTGAAGCTTTAAACCCAAATTTCTATTCATCAAGTCACTACAATTTGAGTTTCTCTTTCATATGCAACCGATTCCTTTAAAATTGGTAGGGAGGTTATCTCAGAAAAGCGTTTCAGCGTTTTTGTACGTATTTGAATGGGCGGCATCGGAGTTGGGCCCGAGCTCTTATAGGAGCGGTATTTTCCGCACCGCGTGAGTCTTAATGTTCACAGGCCAAGATACGTGTACAATTAGCTGCTTGCACTACGCATGCTACATCGAAGCACGTGGGATAAGAAAGAAGGAACGAAAGAAAGAAAGAAAGAACGGAATACTACACACGAGCAGCTTCGGCAACTCTGCCGCTGTATTTGATAAATTATTTGCTGTACCATTTTTTTTTCAGTTTCGTGTATTTCCTTTACTCAAATAAACAAGTTCTTTTACTTCTCCTCTCTGCGGAATCAAGCAGGCCTTTTGTAGTGCCTTTTTTTATTTGATTTTATTGTTTGTTACATGCTTTTTTTGCTGTCAATGCTGAAAACAGTGATCCGTATGAGGCATCACAAATAAATGTTTGTTTACCTTATGATGCATTTTAACGGTACCATAAAATCCTCTATATTGGTAACACGCCAATACCTTTGTTGTAGTCATAGGTAAAGATTATAGATCAGAATAAAAGAAGAAGTGCGAGAATACATCACGTTCGCAGAAGAAGAAGAGATTTGCCACCGGCTGCTTCGCTACAACGGGCTCGCTGCAGCTAACCTTTGCAGGATCTTTCCTTGTGTCAATCTGCTCTCCCTTAACAAAGTCTCAGGGATCCAAAGGTTTGTTATCGATCATCATTAATTTATTGTCTACACGAGAGGCAAAAAGAATTAAGCTCCGCGTTGTTATCCCTTCCTGTTGTCATTGTTTGGCCGGGTTAATCTCACATTGGTTGTGGTGTTTGCCACTTAGGATACAGTTTAGAAGAGCCTCGTAGGATTTTGTTGTCTGAGTATTCTTATTTTCGCAGGCTTCACGGTACTTGCCCTGATTCAGTGGTGCGAGCGCTGTGCTTTGGAAGGAGCGACGGATAGTCCGCAGGGCTCAAGCCAAACACCAGCGCAGTTCAGCACGACGCACTTCGGCCATCGCGGCGAACGCATGGTTGATCCAGCGTGAACGACACCGCCGCAGTAAAGATGTGGACGTCCGGGAGCCGACAATCTCCGGAGGCTGAACGCTACGACGGCCAGTACGCGCCAGATGCCCGACATCGCGAGCTCGCTGGCTCTCCAGGACCTCTCTCGGGCCAGGCGTCTCCAAGGGAAGCGGCGGGTGTCGGAAGCGTTGGGCCCGTTCTTGGTCGCGTCGAGAACTTTGCCGCAGAGCGAAGTTCGAAGACGGCAAGGTAGGACCAAATGATTTATGCATGTTATGCGTACAGATAAAAATACAATAAAACGACTGTCGTTCTGCATTCAGCAGCGTGATTAAGAGAGCTGTTGTCCTGCAATCGTGGGATATCTGTAGATTACTTGTGATACCTGAATTGCGCTAACAGAAGTGTATTAGATGTATGATGTATATCTTCGTGTATGATGTTTCCGATGGCTTTTTTGAAATGAGGTAGGCTGGAGTGATGCATACGGCTATCGAGAAGGACTTTCCTCATTTTGATCGCTGTACGAAAATTTCAAGTGCGCAACTGCACATGCCAAAGGTGGTTATACCAACCTTCAGCAAATGAACACCTCAGTACTTGCTTAAAGATAGATATTCGGTTTGGCACGGGGCCGGTAAACTTTTTGAAATATCGTTGCCAGGGATGTAGATGCCCTACAGTTTCATCGTTGTTACAATTCACCTTCCTCTTCCCATTGCCGTTCACTGTGTTCACGCTGCCCTTCGGGAGTCCTAATATGCGTGCCCTTTCCATGGCGCTATCAGAACACCAATGAAATGAGTCACTAGGCGGGTTCTTTTACATATGAAAGTGTAGTGGAGGTCATTCCCTGCTTTGTAAGCTACTGTTGTCGCTTCCCGTCAACTGCAGCTTATGCAACCGAAACATTTAGCGCGAAGCGCTAGGGGCGTACGATATATGCGCGAAGGCGAGCTTTCTAGTTGTTTGCAGCACCAGCTAGGGTTACTGCATATGCTCCGCTTGGGGAGCAGAGTTGCGCATCTGGCTGAAAGCGCCACTCACCCCATGTTCGCCAAATCTGGTCACATGCGCAAAAATGATTCTTTTGAGGGAAAGCCAACGTCTCTGCTGCGCCTGCACCATAGAGTTTCTATGGCCTGTCCTGCCGCTAGCCGCGCCACCATCGTCACGAGCCTCTCTGTGCTGCCGCCCGCCGCGCCACCTGGCCCTCGCGGAATAAAGGAGCAAGCACAGTCGGCAGCTGATCCGCGCCGTATCCTACATTCAAGAGGAGTGGTTTTTGTAGCGTTAGCTACACTGGCCTAGCCAAGCCCGTTTCGCGCGGCACATCAAGAGCCGTGCTGCGCATGCGCAAGGATCAGTGATGTCACACGGCTTGCGCACCGGAGCCACCGGAGCCGGCACCTCTCGCGCACTCCGCCGCCGCCGCGCGCGACTCACCGCCGCCGGTCTGCGCATACCAGAGGAGTGACGTCGTAGCCGTGGTAGACGCACTGGCGCCGGCGCGCGCTCGCTGTGGAGTCGCCGTCTGACACTGCGCTGGAGCCGCTGCGCTTCTGACTGGCGTTTGCCAGTGTGGTATAAGCGGCGTTTACATGAATACGACAGAAGCGTATCGTATCAGCTTTCAAGCGTATCGTATCTCATGTAAACGAGGTAATTCGCTAGGAAGGCGTATCGCATCCAATGCGCCAAACAAGGGTAGTTTGAGATGGAGAATGCGCATTTCAGCGGCGCATGTAAACAGGAGCGTATCGCATCAGGAATTATGGGAAAGCATTCTCTGCGGGATTACAACCGGTCAACCAATCAGCGGCGCGGCCGCTGCCGCACTGCGAGACATCAAAACAAACATGGCGGCTGAAAATGCAGGTGCGTCGCACGGTCCTGTTGCTCGCGAGTGTTGTGTCTGGCGGTCCTTCGGGACAAAGGAGGCCTCATCGACAGACGTGAACATACCAAGTGCTCTTCGCGCTTGTCGTTTGTCGCGGCCGGGAAGTGTCACCGTCAGTCACCTGGGACTGATGGATGTGCAATTAGTCCCCAGACTGCAATGAGTCATCGGCCTCGTGCGTAGCTAAAACGACAACGTCGCTCTTGGTGTGTTTCGTGAAGCACCAGCGCCCGCCCGAGCTACGACGAGGCCCGGCGCCGACTGTGACGCGCCAACCTGGAGCCCCTTCTAAGACAACAGCCACCGCTCTCCCTCGAAATGGTGGCTTCCGCGAACTGACCGCCATGGAGAGGCGACTAATTCTTGCAAGGGGCCAGCGTCAAGCATTCCCGTGGGAACGACATCAACGTTTGGTTCCCAAGGTGTCAACCGTTGCCTGTGTGCGGGGGCGATCAGGCAAGATTGGAGGCGGAGCCCGGCGGGAAACGATGGCACATCATGAGCGAGATATGACGAACTAGTCGAAGATGGTCTTTGGATAAGAAGAACCAAAGTGCATTCCATCATCGAGTGAAAGAGGGAAACGAAAGGGATAAAAAGCGCGACTTGAGTGTTTTGAGACGCTCGGAGATGTAAACGCTAGAACATGCAAATATGTTAGCATGTAGACGGCTCCAATATCATGGAGCCCACCTTGTAAAATATGTACATTTGTATATAAAACCGTTTTTCTGATCTCTCTGGATATCTCCTCCTCTCGGCACTTGGCGCGGCACCATCAATGGAACCTTCGCGGCCTCTCGGACTTCGCAATACGAGTAAGTGTCAACTCGCGTTTCCTTTACGCACTCGGCCCACTACCGGAAACCAGTTACGCCGGAAGTGGGCTGCACTTACCTCATACGACACCATGTGGCGCTACGTTCTCGCGACAGTTCATGCGCTACATGTAAACGGCGTCGCATCACCTTTCCCAAATGCGCTTGGAAATGCGATGCGCTACTGTCGCATTCATGTAAACGGGGCTATAGCCACGGAGAAGGAGAGCGCAAATGCTGCTGAACAGCGCAGAAGAACGGAGAAGCTTGACTCATCGGATCCCGAAGTAGTTGCCTGGCAATTAGCGGTAGAGCGTAGGAGACATCCAGGAAAGCTAAGAATAATCAGCTGAACCTTTGCTAACGCTACGTATATCCTGGCATAGCCGAGCTAAGCCACTGCAACTTTTTCTGCTTGCGGACGCCTAAAACCGCACTCTGTGTGCGCTTGAACTGGTTAATTATTAACATTTGTTGCCTAATCTGTTCAGGAAACTTCAAACGACAGGGACGATAACTTGAAGGAGCCCGCATCACGTTAAACGTTGAAATAAAACGCGTGCCTTTCCGAAGCAGCTCATTCTTCTGAACAGCTTTCCACAACGGCGGTCACACAGGGCATTTTTAATTCATTCGTTGCTTGCAGGTTTCGAAATTCAGCGTAACTGGAAGTAGAGATTATATTTGGCTACTGATAGTATTTGCTTCCTAGTTCGCAAAAAGAGGCAGGGTGTCATTGCGCACCGAGCGCTCTAATAGTGCGCAGTGCATTTTAAGCGTGTGATGGAAACAAACTCGCTGTTTTCGTTGGGCTCAGGCAGACGGGAGCTTTTTACATGCAACAGAGACTTTATACAGACACGCTAACACGATCCAGATGAGTTACATACATGCGGGCTAGAATGCAGAAGTCGTTTGTCCTTCTATATAAGGATGTGCCTAGCACTCATGCATCACGACTCGCCGGTGTACGTCGTCGTTGCCGTGACCATGACGGTTGTGGTTGCGTAGTGCGTCGCTGCGTCGTCCGACACTTGAAGACAGCTGGTGTGTTGCTTGCGACGGCCACAGCTTACACCATCATCATCACCGCGCACCTTCTCGCGACGTGGAAGCAAGGGAACAGCGCAGGCCGGCAAAACACCAGGCCACTGCTGTAGCGGGCCAGTAACGCCTGGCCTGTAACGCCTCGGCCGCGAGAACGTCGGGCTCGATCAGCAGACAGGTAGCTGAGGCGCCTCGGTGCCCAGCAGGAAGTACTGCACCAGGCCGATGGTGCACAGGAGAGCTCAGCTACGAGCGGGATCTCCGACCAGGTCCACACGGTAGCAGGAGACCCGGTCGCCAGTCATCGGGCTCGCCCAGCAGGCAGGTAACTCAGGCGCCCCGGTCCCCAGCAGGAAGCACTGCACCAGGCCGCTATAACAGCAGGCCGCCTCAACGCAGGAGAGCCCAACCACGAGCGGGATCTCCGACTAGGTGCGCGCAGGACACCCGGTCGCCGGTCATCTAGCCTTGAACCGCCGTTCTGCGAGCTGCCGTTCGAGACTTCCGCTCGCTCTCACGCTCTGCACGCTGCTTCCTTGTTGGTGGCACGTGGTCTTCTTCCGCTATCACCATCACCAATTCTCTTCTATCCACATCACCACAAGTGCCCCCCCCCCCCCCCCCCCCACTTACGATAGTTGCCCGCAACTATTCTAAATAACAGAATAGGCGGGTGTGCATGAGTGCAGGCACGCGGAGATAGTTCAAGGAAAGTTCGTGGTCCACAGAAACAATTTACGAGCACACACTGGTCACCAAACACGTTGCGACTTCCGAACACAAGCCAAAGTTCTCACAAAAAAGGCAAAGTTTTAACAAAATTGAGAGTTCTAAAAAAATACTGCAGCACTGTGCGCGGCAATCACGATGGCACAATATAATACCGTACAAGAAACACGGAAAACCATTCAGTATCTTTGTCAGAGCCCGGAGTGCAGCATGCCCTTACAGGTAGACCCAACTATGTTGCGCACTCCCAGATTAACCGAACCGCGGATATCTCAGTCCTACTTATCAGTATTCCACGTAGTGTTCTGCGAGCTGCCGTTCGAGACTTCCGCTCGCTCTCACGCTCTGCACGCGGCTTCCTTGTTGGTGGCACGTGGTCTTGGTGGTCTTGGTGGCACGTGGTGGGAACCGCGCACGCCAAGCAACGCCAGATGTGCTGCGTCGTGTGAGGTCAGCCACTCCTATGTGCGTGGTATATACTTGCACAAAACGATTCTCCGGTATACCCCAGATCTTGTTGGGATCTTAGGATGGAAATCAGCTGTCAAATTCCCCGAATCAATTTTTTCATGATTCTGTGGAAGATTTTGAACATCTGTCTGGTCGTCTCCATTTACATGTGAAGGTGAGTGAGTCTTATGTCTTGCAGGCGGTTCACTGTTCGATCTTGGGTTCACCTGGCATGCTGAAGTTAGCATACGCTGTTGAAATAGGGCGCTCACCCATAAGTCACGTACCACTGGAGTCATTGCCTGGATACTAGGCATTTTCTTTGACGTCATGGGTGAGTCCTGTCTCATAGAAGATAAAGATTGGCTGGGTCAGTTTGCTGGGAATCTGTATTGCTGGTTATACCCGAGTACAAGGCTGCGCTTTGTTTAGTGTCACGGAGAACGGGGCTCGGTCGGCGGACAGGTAGCTCAGGCGTCCCGGTCCCCAGCACCAGGCCGCTATAACAGCAGGTCGCTGGTACGCAAGGAGAGCCCAGCCACGAGCGGGTTCTCCGACCAGGTGCGCACGGTAGCAGGACACCCGGTCACCAGTCACCTAGCCTTGAACCGCCGTTCTGCGAGCTGCCGTTCGAGACTTCCGCTCGCTCTGCACGCCGCTTCCTTGTTGGTGGCACGTGGTCTTCTTCCGCTATCACTATCACCAATTTTGTTGTTGCCACAACACAATCGTCATTCCAAGCTGGTATTTCGGTCTTGTCGCTGCCACACGCCACTATCCACATCATCACAATGTGCTATTATCGGTTATATTATCGGTGTAGTACTCCCATGGTTACACGGTCTTTTTAACTTAAGGATGTTTTGGTTATAAAGTACTCTAATAGCTTTCCTTAGGAGAAAGTTGCACTGCATCTGTGGATTCCAAGAACTAGGAAATATAGCATGCCTACTAGTGTCTATCAGGCGCCAATAATAGTTTCTATGTATTTTTAAAGAAATGCACTTGCTGCAAGCCTTCTCCATTTCACTACCCCGACCACCTCAATACCCACGTACCTTTGCAAGCCCCGCAGGTATAAAGGTATGTTTGCAATGTTAGCCAATGCACATGTAAATAAACCTGGGGTATATTTCTACACCTATAGGCTCTAAAACCAGACTATAGCCAGAAAACCTGAGTTAGGTGGTTTTTTGTAGAGATGCAGGAGAATTAAGTAACATATATTGAAAAAAAAGTTTTTATTGCGCGAATTCAGAAAAGAACATTTTCTTTGAACAGCGAGCACTAATTTGAAGGATGTCCTATAGTAGGATACAATTAAAGAACATCAGTTAGCAAATAGCACCGTTACATATAGCAGATCTGCGATCTGCTATAGCAAATAGCATATAACATATAGAAAATAGCAGATCAAGACCTTTCGCGACCTTTGAAAAATAGAGAAGCCTTAGCACCACCAGTTGGCAAGAGCCATCACGTGGTGACGCAAGGAACCCAGCGGCGCACGTGGCGCGCGCCTCTCGCTATGCTTGGTTGAGTTTTCAGTCGACGGAGACGAATACTTTCCGGGATCCTAGTCATACAGTATACAGCTTTGCTGTAAAAAGAGCCAGAAAGCTCGCATTCGCGCATAGCGTTCGCCTCAAGTGTTGGCCGGTAAATATTACGGTTGCCTAAGCTGCAGTAACCGCTTCCCGGCAACTGTAGCATACGGAGCAGGGAGTGACGTCACTAAACTTTATTATGTAAAAGAAGAACCCGCCTAGGAAATGATTTCTTTTGTGCTTTGATATCGCCATGGAAAGGGCACACATCGTGAAGAGCAGCGTGAACACGATGAGGGGCGAGAGGAACAGCAACGTCAGTACGCACAACGGCGTCGTGCTCAAATTAGGCGGGACGCAGCGGTTCCTGCCCATAGCAAGCCACACACAGATAGGGCACCTGAAGAGCAGCGCGAATAAGATGAGCGTCGAAAAGAGCAGCAACGCCAATATGCACAACGGCGGGGTGCTCAGGCTCGGTAGGAACCAGTTTAAGGTTACGTCACATAGGTCTACCGGATCGGGTGATATGACAGCTTCGCTGGCTAACCACCTTCACAGCGTGGATTGGAGCCCGATTTATAAATGCGAAGCATGTTTTGGCGAACATTTGCCATTTTGCCAGTATCTATCTATCTATCTATCTATCTATCTATCTATCTATCTATCTATCTATCTATCTATCTATCTATCTATCTATCTATCTATCTATCTATCTATCTATCTATCTATCTATCTATCTATCTATCTATCTATCTATCTATCTATCTATCTATCTATCTATCTATCTATCTAGCTGCCTATGTCTTTGTGCTCTCATGGTCGTTTGGTTCGCTTGGTATCTACCAAAATTGGCATAGTATGTCAAGAGTGTATGGCGAGCATAAATGATAGGTCATTGCATAAATGTCATGACATGCTTGTCATGTAGGTCATGACAGTGACCCAGCAAAAAACGATTAACACTCAAAAACCACTGAAACGGGTTCGGACGTGGGTTTTACATGAAGGAAACCCTAAATGATGATTGTACAAGTCATAGTCAAGAGCATGACGCAGCAAAAATTACAATGACACAGCGAAAAATGATGAACACTCAAACACCACTGAAATGGGTTCAGACGTAGGCTCTAATTGAAGGAAACACTCGAGGATTATGGTAGAAGTGATAGTCAAGAGCATGACTCAGCAAAAATGATTAACACTCAAAAACCACTGAAATGGATTCTGACGTGGGCACTAAGTGAAGGAAACACTAAGGGATGGTGATAGAAGTCAGTGTGATGAGCATGACTAAAAAAAAATGACACTGACTCAGCGAAAAAAGATTAACACTCAAAACCACTGGAATGGGTTCGTACGTGGGCACTAAGGGAAAGAAAAGGCTAAAGGTTGATGGTCGAAGTCATGAGCATGACTAAGGCTTTCGCCGTAACGTCTCTTAGGCGTAGGTAAAGGGACTCCTGAGGATTCATGAAATGAATGTCATGACATGAGTGTCATGTAGGTCATGAAACAGCCACCTACGTCTTGGTGCTCTCACGGTCGTTTGGTTAACTTGATAGGCTGAACAACCAGCTATGCAAGAGAGACACTATACGTTAACGCAATTTACACAACACGCGGAGCGTGTGCCGACTCAACCAGCTTTTCCACAAATATAGCGCTCTTAGTTATAGGCGCAGTTGCGCTGCCTGGCCTTGAGTGTCTTGTCTTAAGAAGTTGCAGCTTACCCCAAGGAATACTGTAACTACACCTGCACATACAACGCCACCACGCCTTTCCCTGAACAGTGTCAACGTTCTTTTTAACTCGCAGCCCAACTACAGATAGATACGCGCTGGGATCGGCTCAGTACTATGGCCTCAAAGCCCTACTACCAGACTTCCATTTTCCTTTCGGTAAGTGTCCGGCGTATCCGCACGCAGGTGTACCAGTGTCTTTTTTTTATGGCTGTTTTATGCTTTGTCACAACGCTGTTTTTCTGATGAATGCACAGGCTTGATGAGAAGTCCATACAAAACACTTTAAACAACGTCTAGATACGCCTTGGACACACACTTTCTCAACTGCTAATAATTAGCACGCGTTCGTTGCTGAAGTTCCGTGAGCGGCATGTGGTACCGAAAAAAATAATTACCGTCACATACGTTGTGAAGGCGCAAGCACAGGACTAAGTACACGCACAAAAGAGGTGTCATCTCTTTAATGCAAGCGTGCAAGTGTAGCCCCTCCTCGGAAAGATATTAACGCGAAATAGATACTACTATTCTAGTAGACAGTAAATTTTAAGAACCTTTACTAGAGAGCATTAAGGCCGAAATTAGTGTTACGCACCTGTGTATACCACCGTAGTTGTACCGCTGTACACTGACGCGATTGGATAACCCGCCTAAGTATTAGCAAGTTAGGAGGCAAACGTGCATTCAGCACCGCGACAAATGAATCCTATTTCATTTCTATTTCCTTTGTACAGCATACCCTGTCTCTATAGCGCAGCATCTTATATCACCGTTACGTAAAAATGTGTCTCTTTAGTTCATTTGATTTTGATAAATGCTGAGATTTCTGATACATTATGAGCAATTTTGCAGATTGTTTATTAAATCCTGCAGGTGTTCTCGAATTATGCTTCAGAGTAATTCATGCGAGCGAATAGCAACACGGATCATCAGTCATTTCCGCTTAGGTGGCGTTATACATAATTCCAGAAGTTCAATGAGTGGTAAAAATCACTATGCTGGTAAGAGCACTGTGGTGAGAAAAGCGTGTAAATGTGCACACTGTTGTATAAGCATTCATCAAAAGCACATATATTTGGGAAAGAGGGAAAGCGCGTTCACCAAACATGCGAATTTACTTTGTAGCGCTGGAAAGCTGAGCCAGAATGTAAGAATTCACATTAGGAAAAGGTCAGATAAGTGCGATAAGAAGTTTCGTGTCTACCTTCTTTTCCGCCACAGTGCTACTAAATGTGTTATTTCCTTGTGCAGAATTTGAAGCTTTGAGATTACCATTGCTTCATTTTGCATGAAATGCATAAAGAAGTCCAGCAACAGTTCGTACTATTCTAAAAAATGGATATCTATGATGTGCGAGGAGGAGTACTTGGAAAAAAGCAATATCTTTCTGATTCATGTGAGAACATTTATATGACACTTATATTTAGCGTGTGCACTTAGGCATATAAAGATTGTTGGTATCCCTAGGATGGTAACTATCATACATGCCGGCTTTACAGCAAAGCTGTGTATGGATAGGGTTCTGTGCATTTTTGTCCTGCGTGGGCAAAAACTTCTGCTCGTGCCTTTGTCGTCGTCTTCTTTCGCAGCTGCCTCATTAGCGTTCTTCTGACATGCATTTTGAGTGGATTAGTTATCAATAGGCATCATTTTTAAGGTCAGTAGACTCCCACGCAGATAATAAAGCTTTCTCAAACATTTGCCGCTGTGCGACCCGCGGCGGCCATGTTCGCACCGCCCTGTCTTCGTCGGCGTTGCAAGTAGTAGTAGTAGTAGAGGTTCGGGGTGAGAAAAGATGCATATTTCTGCAGCCCTTATAGGGAGCACGGCTCAGCATCTGAGGGGAGGGGAATGGGGGGGGGGGAGAAAGAAGGAAATAGTGGGAGAAGTGTGGAAGGGAGAGGGCAGTTGCAAGCGCTTGGTGCCTTTGGCCACACCTGTTTCAAGGTTATTTATTATATGTATTAAAATAGTATGTAATTTACAACCAGAACACGTTTACTTGTTATGCAGGAATGATGTGCGCATAATGCAGAACGCAATCGCAACACAAAAGAACAAGAAAAAAAGCTGCCGTCTGCCGTATTGACCAAGCCATACCAAATCATTAAAAAATTGAAGTGAAATCCAAAGCCCCCACAATGGATGAACGACAGCTGCGCCAGCTTTCTCTTGGGTAGCCTTCAGCGAAACACTCTAGTTGTTTCAAAGAAGCGAGAGAAATCGCGTCTGACGCGAGTCACCTTTGGCTGCTTCAGGTGTTGGTGCTGCTACACCTCGACATCGGACAACGCATGCCGTGTCACCGGCACGCAGCACAACGGAGTCTACAGGCGAAAGCACATCGCCCTTCGAAAGCCAGTTGCGCACTCCGCGTTCTGCTGCCGCCAAGGGGTCCTGGAGTCGCGGCGACTATGGACCACGCACTCTCCGACGCAGTGGCAACGTGACTCCGGGCACTCCGCCTGGCTTGCGCAATCCTCAGGGCGCAGCGAAAAAAGCCAGGGTACGTCGGCCGATTCATTGCTACTTGAATAGGTCAGAAGCAGATAAATGTTGCAATTAGTGAAGAAACTGGCGGACCAATCTGAGGATACAGGGCTGCATTTCAAGGAAAATGCGGAGTATCGAGAGCGAGAGTCATAGGGCATAAATGCGTTAGCCATCAGCAACTTTGCGTATGATAGGAATAGTTCATTTTCTTTTAAATGCGTTAGCGTTATTGGAGTGCTTCACGCAGTTTCGGGGGTTATGTATGTATGTATGCGTGTGTGTGTGTGCGTGCGTGTGTGTGTGTGTGTGTGTGTGTGTGTGTGTGTGTGTGTGTGTGTGTGTGTGCGTGTGCGTGTGCGTGTGTGTGTGTGTGTGTGTGTATGGTAACCATTTTGCCGCCGACCTGGGTGACTGGTAGTCTCTGGTCGAGTGGGTACCGCATCGCGCTTGCATGCTGAGGTCACTTCGAAACCATCCGTCATACCAACTTGGGTCACTGAGTCTGTGGCAATGGGCGCGTTAAGTTAAGGCGCTCGAGCGCGCTCTAGCCGGCAGAGTGCGCTCTTTTAAACTTAACGGCTAAAAAGCGACATCCGGTACGCGATTACGGAGCGCGCTCTGTGCGCTCCACCCTGGAAACGGTGCGCGAGAGCACGCGCCTGCTACGGCTTCCGGAAAAATGACGTTAAGTTAAGCTCTGAAGGCGTCGCACTCGAGCGCACTCGAACGTGCTCCTTTGGAGTTCGGAGCGTGCTAACGTAACGCGCCCAATGTGTATGTACATGCCGCTCTTCAACGAACCTCTTTCACACCGACATGGTCCACTGTATATGTGCGGGTCTGTGTAGGTGCAACTGTTCAGTGAAGTTCTTTGACGCCGAGTTGGTGCACTGGGTATGTCCCACGGCGGTCTGTGCTGGTGGTCTTCAAAGAACCGTTTGCTGCCAGGTTGGGTAACTGGGTATGTGCTAGAAGGTGTGTGCCGCGCTTCAGTGAACGTCGTTGACACCAATTTGGGTAACTAGGTATAAGCCACTGAGAATGCGTTGCTCTACATTGATAAAATAAATCAGCAGCACCCATCTCACGGTGTCTTTCGACGGTGATGCGTTTAGCATGAAATCAATATAGTGACACAACGTACTGGCACCGTCAAAACCAGTTATGTATGAGGCGTGTACCGCAGTGGGACTCCGCAGCACGCGTGGCCTCTGAGATAAGAGTCATGGCGCTCCTGTGCGTACGAACACTGAGAATTGTTCCCTCGATTGGCACTCACCCAGTGCCACATACACAGATACCCAAATTGGTGCTTGAACGGTGCTAGTGATGGTGAGTGGAATCAAGCCTACGTCACGAAGGTTCTTCAAGGTAGAGCACTGCACGGGCCGATTTTTTTTCAGCCCGGGCCGGGCCCATTTTTACGTTGGGCTGCCCGCCTGAGCCCGACCAAAAGATTTATAGCAAGACCCGGGCCCGAGCCGGGCCCGGAAATAATCTACGTTACCCGCCCGGCCCGGCCCGAACCCGGCCCGAGACCGAAAAAGACACGTTTTTCAGAGTCGAGACGCGCGATGATAACTACCTGCACGTTACATGCACACCACCAGAAAGTCCGAGCCCGGCCCGGGTGAGAAGCACATGCCGTGCCCGAGCCTGGCCCGAGCCTGTGAAAAAACTGCTCTACCCGGCCCACCCCGGTCCACTGGCCGGGCCGGGCCCGGGCTTTCGGATAAGCCCGAGCCCGTGCAGTGCTCTACTTCAAGGTTAGCAAACAGACGCTTTAGCAGGATGCGCCGCAAATACACTACCTGTGTGCCGCTTTTCAATGAACGTCTTTCACGCCAGTGCTTTAGCGATCGGCGCCATGAATGCAATGGGCGTGCGCAGCACTTCATTAACCTCTTGCCAACTTGGGCCATTGAGTATTTGCCACAGGGTGCACGCCAAGCTAGGGAAAGGTTGTTAGCGGTCGCCAGCACCGGTGGGCCAAGCCTCTCGTCTCGGAGTCCACGCTCGGACTTCTCGGTAGTGCCACCAGACGGCGCAGCGAATCCTGAAGGAAGCGCGAGATAGGAGCGCGATTACCGGGTGGCGCGTTCCTAAGCGTTCGCACGCACTGGTGCTCCGTGCATTTCGGAGTCCGCGCGCACACTTCTCGGCGGCGGTGCTAAATCCTAAAGTACTACCGTCGACCGGAGTTAACAGCTGCAGCCAGCAACTGCTTTGTAAAAGAATACGAAGAGTTTAGATAACACCAACTGCTCAACAAACATGCATATAACTGTTTGTAAACAGCTCATTCTGAACCCAGCTTTCTATTTATGGAAGAAGTGTGTGAGATTTCGCTTTTCGCACTTTTCCACTTAATTTCACCGCTTTTGTGTTCAACGCTACCCAGGGGAATATGCATAATACCTATACCACTTCGGTATAGGTGTTACGCCAGAAATGTTCTTTTTACAAACTGCTGTATCAGAAGGTCAAAACAGCGTGCTGAACAGGAATGACGTCATCTGGAACATTGTTGGACACCCGCTGCCTTCTACACCACATACACTTGATTGCACAGCACCGTCGCTACGCAGCGTCCACCTTTCATCACTAGATACTCGTATTTAGTTAAATTAGTTGACTGTTCCTGTGATTCCTGTGTAGCTATCCTTAGATCCCTATTGCAAAACCCAGTAACCAGTGTCCAGCGTCAAGCCGGATTATGGGCCCAGTGTCGCGCGCTGGATGCTGGAGCGCAGAACTGGCGCGGCATACTGGAAGGCACTGGGTACTGGTTCGCGAAGCACATCTAGAGGTAGAAAAACGCGGTATCTGGATTGCCACATATACGTATTTAAATAAGGAAAGCAACAGAGAGCACTTCGATGCGAAAAAAGAAAGAAAAAATTTGGTTGACGCATAAGCTTCGCCTTTAAGAGTGGAACGCGATAGCATTCAAAAATCCCTGGCTGCTTATCAGGCTTCCTGGCAACTGAATTATCTTTTCTCGTATATTCAAATATAATCCGACGCGATAACGTCTGTAGCTTGTGGTTAAGTCGTAATTTACGATTTTTATGATGGATTTTACTTAGAGAAATTCAATTTTGCTCACTAACGCCTTGCGCCATGCGGAGGGCCTGCGCGGTCGGGTGGGTTCGGGATGAGTATTTCTGCGAACGACGCCAGTGCGCCCGCGCCTACACCGACGTAGGATTTTTTGCGACATGTGGCCCTTAACGCTATCGCTTTAAAACTAAATAAAACATATCGGTACCAGGAATCGATCCTCTTGCCAAGCGACTGTAGCGTGGCGAGTAATTTGGCCTGTCGACGCCCATGCGCAGTTTTAGTGCTTACATTTGAGGCAAAGACTTGGTAGATGCGCTTTCTCCTCACAAAATAAAAGTTATGCCTCCAAACACAAAAAAGGTTGTCTGTATTGAATAGTGTGCCTTCAAGTGCCACAAAACAGGTTTTCCTTTACGATTCGTATTTTAACTATTAAAAAAACAACGATGATTACGATACTCCCTAATGCGAAATTTGAGCGCAGATCTACAGGTGCTTTCATTTCGCGTGTCCACATTTTGTATTATGATTGTACAGGTACACGGTTTATATTAGGAACAGAACGTTGTGAGTAGAGTAGCTGGCGCGGACAATCTGTCTCGTGCGGCACATTGCAAACAGGGCGAACTGTGGTGTGACTGCCTCGCTAATCGGGAGATCGCGAGAGGCAGCGCATGGGCGACTCGTGGACGCGATTCACAGTAGCGACCGCAGAGAAACCTCCGCTAATGCAGTGCCTTGTTTCCGCAGAGACGACGCGCGTTGCTCTGGCGCCATATCATAGCCATCATCGCCGCACAGCCCTTATTGCGCGACACTACGCCTTTCTTCGCGCGCTTTCGTTCCACCAAAGACGAGAGCGGCCCTTCGTCGTGGGGATATCGTGCCACCAGTGTCAGCGGCGACAACACCCAAGGGAGCGTCACATCGAGCCTTACTCGTAGCCGCTCGCCATCGCCTCTTGCAGAAGCAGTGATCACCGTCGCACATGCTGGTACCACGGACTGACCTCAGCAGCTGACGCCGTGGGCGGTTGTAGCCCTCCCCACCTCACGCCACCCTTGCCCCCTCCCCTCGGAAGCGCATATGAGATCACTATAGAGATCACCCACGCGGCGGCAACTCCGTGGCCGCCGGCAGCTCTGCGCATGCGCAGGCCATCTCCCCTCCACGCCGCCTCCGCTTTCTGCATCATGCTTTCTTTTATCGTCTCCTGCTGTGGTCCGCGTTCACTTCCATCTTTCGCCCTGCTGGTTCGCTTGGTTACGAGCGACGCCGAGACACACCGACGCTCAACGCAGGAACGCGCGCCTAAAGGCCGTTTCACATGGTGCGATTTTGCAGTGCGATTTTCGCACCGGAAGTGCGATTTCCGTCGCATGCGACGAAAATCGCAGTCGCAGGCCGATTCTGCAATTTTCGGCTGCGACCAACCGGTTGGTCGCAGCGTCGCAACGCTGCAGCAATCGCTGCGATTTTCCGCCGAAATTGCGCAGAGAGGTATTTCGCGGTCTGTTTTGGCAAATGGCGGGGGTCGCTCAACGCAACGTTTATATATTTTTTTTTCTGCAAATATTGGCTCAACAAGCCTCGAACAGTGCAACTAATTGAGTGGACCCTTGGATTGCACAATCGGTACGTAACATCAGCACCGACACGCGAACAGTGCAGATAACTCGTAGATCAGATTCGGTTCTGTGATTTCTGTGCGTTTGTTGACACGCTACGTTGCTAATCTGGCGACGCTGTTTTATTGCGATAGCAATTATATGGACACTCAAAAGCAGATTTCTGCCGTCGGCGTCGCCGTCGCCGTCGGCGTCGCCGTCGCCGTCGGCGTCGCCGTCGCCGTCGCCGTCGCCGTGAGGTTCCGTATGACGTCATTTGGAGATGAAATCGTCGCCGCGCGCCGAACGCTGTATGTGCGAGTGAAAGGGCGCGAGGGGCGCGTCTTTCACGGGGAGTGAACGCACGGCGGAGAACAAACGCGCGTTCTGCGCCGTGCTCGCTTAAGGGCTGCAGAAGTAGGCGTCTCTTTTCTCCTTTACAATCACCATATATGTAGAGCAAACGCGCCTTCTTCGGACGCGCGAGAGGCCGTGGGGGAGGGGGAGGGAAGGGAGGCGACGTTTAGCTGCGGCACCAAGTGCCTATTTATATCAGAGGCTCCAGCAACAGTCA
This sequence comes from Dermacentor silvarum, assembly GCF_013339745.2. Lineage (NCBI taxonomy): Eukaryota > Metazoa > Arthropoda > Arachnida > Ixodida > Ixodidae > Dermacentor > Dermacentor silvarum. Next base: position 123,496,176 of record NC_051161.1, read on the forward strand.
CCAACGCCGCACGCATTTTGAGCTAACGCGGGCAAAACGCCGATGGCGTCGACAACAGTTCTGCGTGTTGTTGCTACCAAAGCCGCTCACCTTACTTCGTATGACATTGCTGTGTTGCTATCGCATTCATTGCTTCGCCCTTAGGGCGAAACTGTGACATTTTTTTACGTTGGCTTCGGGTGCTGATAGTACGTACTTTTGCGTGATTTTCCGTTATTCACACGCGCTGCGAGTTGATAAATACTACAGGTGTCCCTCACGGGAAGGCATGGCCTTCGGATGTCGTTCCAATTTTCTAGTTCCGGCCACGGCGGCCACATTTCGATGGGGGCGAAATGCGAAAACACCCGTGTGCTTAGATTTAGGTGCACGTTAAAGAACCCCAGGTAGTCCAAATTTCCGGAGTCCCCCACTACGGCGCGCCTCATAATCAGAACTGGTTTTGGCACGTAAAACCCCATAATCTTTTTTAAATTTTCTGGTTCTGGAGAGAACTCACGATATACGAAAACGCCACAGTTTTATAGCGGTATGCTTTTAGAGGCGGAACAATTTAAAGAATATGCAACTACGGACAAATGCTATAGTCAAAAGGTCACGCTCTACGCGCGACCATTTAGTTGCAGTCGGTTGGTTAGGGCTTTCATGCGCATTTTCCCCAACTAATTACCTCATTTCAAGGTTCTGTTACTTCCGCTGCGAAACGCAAAACGAACGTGTAAACTGGATATCGTAATGAACGTTGTTCAATAGCATATTTAACGCTTTGACTGGGAATAAAAAGTATTGCCAATTTGTTTTCGAAGCAATATTTAAACAGCTTTTTTTCTGATTTTTCTGATGCATCATTTTTCTCCTGAATAAAAAAACCAATAAACCTTCAGTGTCTTGCAGACTTTGTATCCTTACTGCGTCTGTATTAACCCTCACATTAAAAGGTAATTGCACATTTCGCTTACTTCAGTCCATCGAATTACTTTTGTTTATGCTGGTTGTAACGTATCGCAGTAAACTAAGAAACTACTTAGCCATAAACTTCCTTGACTTTTCTTGCTTCTCTGTCTCTACTTCCTCTAAAACACATGCAATAATGCGAAAATCAGGCAGACATCTGGTTTTTATAAGTCGTGGATAACACATTAAACAAAAGCAGATCAAAATTGTGCAGTGAAGTCAGCCGGTTGCATTCCTTCGTGTGAATGATGGTATCTTTTCAAGTGTGGGTGGGTCTTGCATGTCCACAGCTCATAAAGTGTGCAGACTCATCAGGAGGCGTAGGTATTGCCCATCAAGACGGAGACAATGTTGCTAATGACTCTGCACTAACATGTATTACTGCATAAACCCGTATAACCACATCCCATCATTACTCGGTCGAGCTTGTTCAGAGTCATATTTACCAAAATTTTACTTATCCGAGCTTGCTCTGACTCATATTCACCAAAATTATACTCGGTCGAGCTTGATTAGACTAATATTCACAAAGATTCTACTCAGGCAAGCTTGCACCGAGTCATATTCATCAAATATCTACTTAGCCAAGCTTGCTCTGACTTATATTCATCAAAATTCTACTCAGGTGAGCTTGCACTGAGTCATATTCACCAAAAATCTACTTGCCGAGCTTGCTTTGACTCATATTCACTAAAATTATACTCTGATGAGCTCTGATGAGCTGATGAGCTTGTCTGACATGACAATATTCACTAAAAGTTTACTCAAGTGAGCTTCCTCTTTCTCGTATTCAACAAAATTCTAGTCAGGCTCAAACGAACGCACACTCATGGTTCGTTCGAAGTCTTAGTGAGCCGACGTTTGCTTATTCACCACACAGGTCACATAATGTAATGTATACATAGCACGGCGATTTCACTCAAACATTGCCTATGAGTACGTGTTGCATCGGGTCAAATAAGGACAACTGTAAACACTGCAGTTAGTTTTCTAGAGTTTAACTGACCGTTGCCTGAAAGCCTCGCCTCATGTCGATTCAAGCAAGTGCATTGGATCTGCATCATGTTTTTTGCCAATCCTGCTGGCTGTCGTGGCCATTACTGGGTGGCCACATTTTGTACATTTCAACACAAAGTTGAATAAATGACTTTAGTGCAATGTATTAAAAAAAGATGCTTGCATCACTGCACGTATAACAATCAGAACACGATACAAACACATGCACATAAGATGCACACAAATGATAAATACATAAACAGATGGAATCAGCTCGCCACCACCTATTGAAAAAAAAGAAAAAGCACAGGACTACGTATAATCATTCCCCTTGCCAGGTACATCGGCTATAGGAGAAACACACGTGCAACATAGCAGTTACCTCGAGGTAGCAGCTATGGATGCTTTTGCATTCGCAGCTGGCCACTCGGCCACTCAAGTGTGTTCAGTGTGCACTTGTACTTAGGCACACTTTTTATTGTCTATATCTCAAAAATTCAATGTGGCTCCTCGAAAATTTGAGAATGTTTGGATTCCTGAGGCTTGCAAAGGTAAATATTTTTATTCCATTTTCGTTCAAAGTGAACGCTCATACAAAAGATTAGAGATATTGTCAGTGCCCCTCACTTTCTCTCAGAACATAAGTAGTCTGTTATTGAGATTCTAGCAGCTTTTCAACAGCAAGAAAGGGAATCAGCTTCCCCTGTTTTCAACATTGGGTTAATGCAGGCAATTCAGGGAGGCATAAAGTTTTGCTAATACAATCGGTTCGGGAATACCAGATTAGACTGTACCTTGACACTTTCCTTGCACTTTCTTATTTTGGTCAAAAACCTAGTTTGAAATGGTTCCAGTTAGCATGCTCTAACATTGGTCTAATATAAGTTAAGTACAGGACTAGCTTAACAGACTGGGATGCTGGCTTTCATTTCCAGGAAAGGAACCATAGTGCCTGCTCCAGTTGCATATGTTTTTGGTTATCTGGGGTTTTCAGCATCACTTTTAAGATAATGTGCTAAAGCAGGTAGAAGCACACGCATGCTATTAGCGGATAGTTTCGATGGCGTCTTAGTTTACACTTGCCACTATGAATACAAAATTTTAGTGCTCGATTTTGTTATTAAACAAACAAACGTACTCCTAACAAGGTATCTTAATGTTAGCTGTGGGGCGGCGCTACATACTGCAGCATAATAACAAGCTTCTTGATACAGATTCACAGCACACTAACAGCGCGAGAAACAGGACGAGAAAATAGACGACGCCCATATCTGTCAGAATGATACGATACTACGTACACAAGTGACTGCAGCTCCTTAAAAAATGTGGTGTCGGCTTTTATGCTTTTCGAAATATTCAGAGAGCACTTGTACGAATAATTGCAGCAAACGCGCCGAGACGGACGAACCAGGCTGGCGTTAAGATAAACGTTCACAACACAAATTCTATTGCACGTTCATAATTACACATAGATCATTTGCGGCTTCCTTCAGGGGCAGACGTGAGCTTTTGGGTTGGTGCTTGCTGCTAAGTTTGATGCAAGATTATTGCTAGGAGCAGGAACCGCTTATGCGCAATCACGAGCAATACACACACATCCGTTTTTCAGAAGCTGACGTTAACCACGGGTAGCGCGAGGGTCTCTGCGTTGACAGGACGACTTCGCTGCAGCCGAATTCCGAATACTGCATACGCGATGACAACAGCTATAGGGGCTTGTTAATAGGTCCTCTGGTAATTTGTTTAACCGAAGGAAGAACGACACAGGCATAAAACACACACGAGACAGCACAGAGCGCTGAACGACCACCTGCGAACAGCTGTTTACGTCCGCCATTTCTCCTCGTATTGAACTTCACAAACCGCTGTTGCGCACTGCAAAACAAATGAAACTTTGAAGCGTTTTTAAATTACAAAACGCACATATTAGTTCGTCCTAATAAAGAGAGGTCAATTATAGTATAACGTGCATGTCTTTTTCATTACATTAAAATTATGTATGCGGCGTGTGCGACAAAATCTGGCAGCAAGAAACCCTGGGCGTCGTATCAGTGGGATTGTTGACATCGCACCATGTGAAACGGCCGTTGCGAATTTCGCATCTGCGGAAATCGCAGCTGCGAAAATCGCACTGCAAAATCGCACCATGTGAAACAGCCTTAAGAGCTGCGCTTTAAAATTCCTAAATGCCCCGCCGACATGGAACAGCGTCTGTACGGGTCTGTTGCTGCCGGTTTTGATAGCGGTTTCGTGTTCGTCGCGCAAAGGAAATGAACATAGTCTCAGTTCAACTATGCGTTTCAGTCGACAATAGTCACATATCTCAAATATCGGACTTCTGTACTAGAAAAACCGTCTAGAATACTACAGGTAAAGTTGTTTAGCGCACTCTTCTGATTGGTATTGTGTCCATTTTGCATAAGAACGAAGTGTAGCGGTACCTTACATTCATTACTCGTTCGAACCACTTGATGACGCATTTGTGGGCATTTCTTCTGAAGACTCAGCCTGCACTGCAGCTTTAGAGAAATGCAAACAAAAGTGATTGAAATATTTTACAGCCTCCTAGAGAACGGTTTTAACTGGTTTTAACTGGATCTATTACTAGCACGAGTTGCAAGCCATTGGAACATATTGTCACTGGTTTCATACAATGGTTCTTGAAAGATTAAAACTGTTATGTCTGGCCCTGTAAGGTCTTAGTAGCGCTTCGAGCATCAACACGCAGCCAAATTGATGCGGGTCCTCAATGGGCTCGCTGCGGGGTAGGCGGCTTAGCGCGTCGGCGTTTTGGTGCTTGCTTCAGGGGCGATACACGAGGTCGTAGTCATACGCCGACATCTTAATGCACCATCGAGTCATACGGGGCAACAGCGTCTGTGGAATCTGCTGTTGGGGCCCCAGGATGCCCAAAAGCGGCGTGTGATTAGTTAGAATGGTCACATGTTCGCCCGCGATATACTGATGAAAATGCGTGGCACCAGAGACGATGGCCAGTCCTTCGCGATCGAGTTGAGGGTAATTGCACTCTGCAGGAGACAGCGTGCGGGAAGCGCAGGCGATCGCTGCTTGTCTGCCTTGATCGTCTCTCTGTGAGAGACTGCACCTACGCCGTAGGGCGATGCGTCACATGCCCAGAGGGTGATTCCACGAGAGATCAACACGGGTCCAAAAATTCATATTTTAGATTTCATTCAATATTTTATATTTTGTGCGCATATCACTCGGTAGTACGAAAGTGAACTTGCCTTCTTTGACAAATGAATACTTTAGGAGAAAAAAAATATCGAAGTTCTTCAGGTTGCAGGCGCCATTTTCATGCCCCGGGCATTCTTGTAAGTTCACAACAATGTGAAATACACAATATTACGGCTACAAAGAATGCATTTCCTTCTGTAAAACGTATACGTAAAGAAGAGTCAGCAAGCGTTGTTTGAGGCTTCTGTGCAAAACGGAAGTGTTTTAGAAAAATATTCTTAATTTGCTACACCTCTCGAAATTTGCTATATTTACTAATTTTATTGCGATAGCAATTATATGGACACTCAAAAGCAGATTTCTGCCGTCGGCGTCGCCGTCGCCGTCGCCGTGAGGTTCCGTATGACGTCAATGGAGATGAAATCGTCGCCGGGGGGGGGTAAGTGGTTCTTGAGGGAAAGGGAAAGGTTGGCGCTATCTTCTGCAGCCCTTGAGGGAGCACGGCTCAGCGCCGAGGGGGGGTAAGTGGTTCTTGAGGGAAAGGGAAAGGTTGGCGCTATCTTCTGCAGCCCTTGAGGGAGCACGGCTCAGCGCCAACGGGGAGGGGTAAGTGGGAGCGAAAGAAGGGATAGAGTGGAGACGCCATGGCTGGGCGAAGCAAAACCGGCAGGCATAAGGCCGTTTCACATGGCGCGATTTTCACACAGCGACACAGCGAATTCCGTCGCTCAGCGACCGCCGCGACGTCGCGGGCTCTCCGCGACGGGATTCCAACATGTTGGAATTTCCGTCGCTGAGTCGCAGCGATCGGCGCGATGTGGGCGGAGCAACGTGACGTAACAGCAAGCGCCGTCGAAATAGGCGCTTTCCTGTTTTACCGCGTGTTGGAAGCTCAGCGGAGCAATGTGGCGCACCAGTTTCAATGATGTTTTAACAGAGCGTATCCACCAGCGCCTGTGGCTCAGGAGCTTCATGAACAATTTTTGTTTTCTCTAGCTCACACAATTCGTTTAAATTGAGAAGCTGCACGCTATCCAGGTCAGGAGCAGACGCCGCCTTCAACATACGGCAAGTACCCACTTGATCGTCACCGTCATGAACCTCTTTATCGCTACAAATTGTGCCAGGTGCTTACACATTCAATGGTCGCTTCTTCTGCAGAAGCATATACTCCTCCAGGAGAAGAGTTGTGGCTTCGATATATTACCACAATAGTACCACAACAACGGGGTAATAAACGAAACCACCCCACCGACGCCGCACTAGCCACACGCTCATACTTGCTGTGTTGTGCAGCGTTTCACTCGCCGCGGTTGCAGACTAAGCGATCGTAAAGGCTCAACGCATTTAAACATTAAAAAATAGTGTACTCATTCTATTTTCAAATAATAAAAAGATTTTATTATGTGGCTAGTTTCCACGTTGTTTTTATTTAGCGATGCAGGCTTGAATGCTTCGTGAGCAGGGGGCGACCTTCGGCGTCGCTGCGACGGAAAACGCGATGTCACAGACGCATGTGAAAGCTCTCAGCGAAAATCGCTCTGCGACGTGCGCGGCAGAACGATTTTTTTCGCCCCAATCGCGCCATGTGAAACAGCCTATAGGCGGCACGTATCAGGCCGAGATGGAAGGCCTTGGCGTGCTGCAGAGTCTGCAGGGGTGTTGTGCCAGGCCGGTCAGGCCCGGGGTGGAGTGGGAGGCCGTGAGGCCTTCCCGCTTGTAGAAATGTCCTTAGAGGCGTGCGGAGAGCCCTGACGAGTCAAGGAACTCCACGACGCCTCGAAGTGCAGAAAGGTGGTGTCGGCCGGGGAAGAGGAGATCTTCCTCCTTGCCACAGGGGAGGCCCAGGCGGCGGAACTCCTGCAGGAGTGGAGCGCCGAGCGCGGAACGCTGTATGTGCGAGTGAAAGGGCGCGAGGGGCGCGCGCTTTCACGGGGAGTGAACGCACGGCGGAGAACAAACGCGCGTTCTGCGCCGTGCTCGCTTAAGGGCTGCAGAAGTAGGCGTCTCTTTCCTCCTTTACAATCACCATATATGTAGAGCAAACGCGCCTTCTTCCGACGCGCGAGAGGCCGTGGGGGAGGTGGGGGGGAGGGAAGGGAGGCAACGTTTAGCTGCGGCACCAAGTGCCTATTTATATCAGAGGCTCCGGCAACAGTCACCAACGCCGCACGCATTTTGAGCGAACGCGGGCAAAACGCCGGCGGCGTCGACAACAGTTATGCGTGTTGCCGGTGCTGCTGCATGTCCAAGTTTATACAGCTGATAAAGCTAATATCATTACTCCGTATAGCTCCCTACAAATTTGCTATCGCAATTGATGCTTCGCCTTTCAGGTGAAAGTGCGACAACCTTTATTTAACAAGTGTGCGTAGCTTGCAGCGCAGATAATTGCAGCTTTAACGGTGAACTCCCTGTGCATGTACACAAGTAACAAAACTTACGGCAGGTAAAGGTCTCTAAAAACGTTGTACTCGCCATGGCTCCGTCGGCAACGTCATTATACAGTATAATCTAAGATACGGTAGTTGGGCGGAGGGGGGGGGGGTGGTGATGGCGTTGGTTAGGGCTGATTTAGCTGGCAGATAGTGCCAGCGGTTGCTCTCTTCTGCCGCCTCTTTAAAAGGGGGTTGAACAGGTGGGAAGAGACGCGACACTTCCTCTCTCAGAAATTTATGAGTTTTGGGAAACATTACCTGTTCCGCACACTCTTAAGGTAAATTGTCTTCTGTGCGAAGCCTCAAGTAGAGCGTTTGTGTTTTTATTGAAGTATTGGCAGGCACAGATGAACTATTCCGCGTTAACAGGGAAGGGGGGGGGGGGTGTTCGCGGAACTAGTTCTTACTCTATGAAACAGCGTATAGCTTCTGCGTGACGGATTCCTTAAACCACTCCTGGATGGTGAGGTGATATCCAAAGTGCTGAGAAGTCTTTATATAAGGGGTGATTCATTGGCACTCTTAATATAATCTGCTGCATCATTGCCTGCAAGTCCAACATGTGGTGGTATACACTCAAACTTCAGAATTAAATGCCTATTGCTGAGCTCCTTAGCTAACATCAATGACTATCGGCCGAACTTGCTGCCATACAATGCACGGGATAATTGTTGGAGCACCGCTGACAAATCCGAATGGATGATAGCGTGCTGAGAACGCGTCCTCAGTTTACGAAGCGCTGCAGTAATGGCGGGTATTTGAGCATTTTCAAATAAGACCAACTGATCCAGAGGGCCAGATCATGCAGATCTAATGAAGCGAATCTAATAAAGCTTGCTCTTAAGAGGAAGCTTTAGCTCGGGCCCAACTCTGATGCCGCCTATTCAAATACATATAAAACGCGGAAACGATTTTATGAAATAACCACTGGGCCGATTTTACTTAAATTTGTTGCACATGATAGAGGAAGGTAAATTCTAGTGACTGTCGGACGCGAAATGTCGATTTCTGGCCTGCAATATTTAACTGGAATTTTCAAGAATTGGTAAGTTTGAAAAAAATAGAGGCACAAAGTTTACATATTCGTAGCTCTGCACATATATAAAAGATATCGCAGACCTGTGAACGGCATCTATTAGAGCATTCAAAGCAGACAAATTTGATATGCCAATTTATTTCTTACATGAATTTGTTACATTGTTTACAAGGATTTTGCACAAGTTCTACACACAAAATAGTAGTCTATTTTAAAGCATGTAGAATAGAGCAATTTTGTGCACTTTAGATTTACTATTCGGTGCAGTTTACAAGATTGTGATATCATGTTTCATTGCTGAGTTAGAGTTGTGAATTTGATAGTTTCGTTTTCTGAAGCTCTGCTATTTTGTCAATTTTATTAAAGAGTTGACGACTTAAATAAAAAAAATCGCAACCAACAGTCACTAGAGTTTCACTTTTCTTTTAACTGGAACAAACGTCATCAAATGTGGTGCAGTGGTTGCCGAGAAAAGCGAATTCTCGTTTTACATGTACTTAGATAGGAGCACGGTACACCCAAGCTAAAACTTCCTCTTAAGGCGGCGGCCACACCACCAGCAACTTTCAACGTATTTCGCTTTACCACCTGTTTGCCACCGCCTCCCACGGACCCACTCCCCATTCTTCTACACTCTACCAACTCGTTCAAAATAGACGATTTTTAGAAGAGCATCATCTGAAAGCGCTAACAAAATATGGGCGCGAATGATGGCCCAGCAGCACAATTTACGTCAGAAAGTTAGGCGTTCGAGAACTACGTGCTTGCAATCATAATACTAGTTTACCAAAACTGCCCTTTTTGTCGCAATCATGGCATCATGGCCAAGTTTAGGCAAGTCAGAGGCTAACAGACGTTCTTTTTACCCCGATGTCCCTATTCCTTAGCACCTTGCTGCATCCCGGCGAAGCTCTCATTTCTACCACATATATTGTCATTAAAAACAAAATAATGCAAGATGTTTTTAATGTTCTTTTTCCAGCGTCTGTGGACAGCTGTTTACGAAATTTTGAGAAAATGTAACGACGGGTTTTTTTTTATTTTGATTTTTAAATAGTATTTCATTTTCATCAAAACTTCAGATTTGAGGCAAACTGTAAAAATGGAAATTTGCGCTACAGCAACAATATTCAGCACAATCGTTAAACAGGTTAAGGTCTCATAGCCCACCAAATTTCAAAGGGCTACATGCAATAGTTTAGTAGATACAAATTCGTAAATATATCAAATTTCGAGAGGTGTAGCAAATTAAGAATTTTTTCTAAAACACTTCCGTTTTGCACAGAAGCCTCAAACAACGCTTGCTGACTCTTCTTTACGTATACGTTTTACAGAAGAAAATGCATTCTTTGTAGCCGTAATATTTTGTATTTCACATTGTTGTGAATTTTCAAGAATGCCGGTGCATGAAAATGGCGCCTGCAACCTGAAGAACTTCGATATTCTTTTTCTCCTAAAGTATCTACTTGTCAAAGAAGGCAAGTTCACTTTCGTACTACCGAGTGATATGCGCACAAAATATAAAATATTGAATGAAATCTAAAATATGAATTTTTGGACCCGTGTTGATCTCTCGTGGAATCACCCCAGAGTAAGGGCAATGTCTCGTCGTAGTGCCTGAGCACTACAGTGTCACAGAGCAGCTCCTTCAAGGCTTCAAATGCATTCTGATGGCGTGGCGGCTAAGTCCAGGGAACGTCGTTTTTCAGCAGGTTGTAAAGGTCGTTGGCCGCCGTTGCTCGGTGTTCTAAGAACCGGTCATAGAACGTTAGAAGCCCAAGAAAGGATTGCAGCTCCTGCTTCTTGGTTGGAGCGCGTGCCTCCGTGATGGCCCGCACCTTGTCATTAGTGGGGTGAATGCCTTCGGAATCGATCAGGTGACCTAAAGATTTGACTTGAGGCACTGCGAAACAACACTTATTCATGCTCAAGCGGAGGTTCGCGCTAGTCAAGCCTTTCGAGAACAAGTTTTAAGCGAGCTGCATGTTCTTCACTGCTTGTGCCGCTGATGATTACGTCGTCCAAGTAGACGCACACGCCCGGGATTCCTTGAAGCTAGGATTCATTGAACTTTTGGAAAATTGCTGGAGTTGCCGCTACTCCAAATGGTAGTTGCTTAACCCTGTACAGTCCTTTAGTGGGGCTAAGAGTGAGCACTTCTGAAGTTTTTTCGCTCACCTTGAGCTGCTGGTACGCTTGGCTTAGGCCCAGCGTGCTGAAAATCTTTCCTCCACGTAGCATACTGAAGACTTCCTGCGGTGTTGGCAGCGGGTACGAGAACGATTTTGTCGCCAAGTTTACGGTAAGCCGGTAGTCCACGAAAAGACGTAGGCTTCCGTTTTTCTTCCTCACTGCGACCAGTGGTGTGGCTCAGTCTGAATGTTGCGTGGGCTCAATGATACCCTGTTGTTCCAGTTTGTTGAGCTACCTCTCGTAGATAGGTTGCAGGGCAGACGGTATAGGTCTGACCTTCAGAAACTTCGGACTGGCGTCCGGGTGAAGCTCGAGGTCAACCGGTGGCCCGTTATGTCCAGGAATTTCCCCAGAGAAGACCGTCTCGTACTTCTGCAGCTGCTCGACCAGCTTTTGTCGCTCGATCGGGCGTTCCTCTGGTGCCTGGTTGATGCCACAGATTGCGATCTTGAGCGCGTCGAACCAGTTTCTGCCCAAAAGGCTGGATCCAGTGCCCTTCACAATCACGAGAGACAGCTTTGCAATAGTGCCGTTGTAGGCAACTTCTACGTTGGCACTACCTAGAAGTGGCAGGTATTGTCCTGACCGCGTTCTCAGGTGTGAGTCCTCATCGAAAAGTGCTGGTGCGTTCCGTAGCCATGCATTGCGGTACGTATCCTTGCCAATGAGCGTGCATGCTGCTCCCGAATCAACTTCAAATTGTATGGGCTGGTGGTGGACAGTAAAGTTGATCATAATCTTTGGTCGCGTGCCGAGGTTGACGACATTATGTAAGTCATACAGGGTTGTTGATGTTGGTGGACTGTGCGGCGTTTCAACTTGCGTTATCGTCTTTGGGGCGTTCATGTTTTTGTGTCGCTGTGGCGGCCCCTTCGCTTGTTTTTTCTTCGTGATGCAGGCCTTCTCAATGTGACCGCGCTTGCGGCAGAAATTGCACGTAGCTGCTTGGTACTTGCATGACTGGGGGATGTGCTGCCCATCGCAACGCCAGCAACGTTGCGGTTTAGATCATCTCTCTGCACTTGTCTGGTCACGACGAACTTGGTGTGTCTCCTGGTGAACTGGTTCGATGGTTTTTCGAATGTCTCGCTGTTGTTGGCCAGCGCTTTCTGCTCGAAGAGCGATGTCGTAGGCCTTTGTGAACGTCAGGTCACTCTCAGCAAACAGTCTCTGTTGCAGGAGATCGTCCCGTAGTCCGCACACGAATCGATCACGCAACATAATGTCCAAGGGAAGCATTGTTGTGTTAGCAGGTGATGGTGTTGACGCCGTCTGCTGTCCGGTAGCTGCTGGTGTAGTAACCGTTGTGCGTAGCGTCCCGAAGTTTCAGTCGGCGGCCAGCGTCTTTAGCGCCGCGACGTAGGCGCTTACCGTCTCTCCTTCCAACTGGTCCCGTCGTTGGAAGCGAGCTCGGCTGAAGACCTCGGACGGCCTCGGATACCAGTGTTTCTGAGGTGCCACCACAATGTCGTCGTAGGCCACTTCAGCTGGGCTGCTTGGTTGCACCAAGACGCAGACGGTGTCGTACGTCTGCTCACCACACAGCGTCAGCAGGTGTGCCCTCTTCTTGTTAGGGTCCGTGATGCTGTTAGCCTCGAAGTAAAACTGGAGGCGTCCAAACCACGACGTCCACGATGCGCCATTAAACTCCGGTAGTCGGCCCGATACGTGCATTGCCATTGCGTAGCACAGGTGTAGGTCAACGTGAGTTTTGAACCCACTTACTCGTCGCCACTTTTATGTCCGCGGTAGCCGTAATAAAGGGCATTCGGAACTTGGAACGGAGTTTATTCAGAGGGACTTGCACGCAGCGCGGTCCGAAGCCGTATCTTGTTGCTCTCTGTGTCGCGTCTGCTCTTGCGTCTCTCGGGAGCCGCCGACGGGGAGAGAGAGAGAGAGAGAATAACATTTTATTGATTGGACAGGAAAGGGGTGTTGGGAGCGGGTGGGTGGGTCCCTATTCCGAGACTCCACTGGCCAGAGCTGCTCGCCGGGCCTGGTCGAGTAGACCCCTCTGGGTCTCCAGGTCCGCGCCGGCGAGGATGGTCTCCCACTGCTCCCTATTTGTGAATTTGGACCCCAACAGGGGGGAATTGAATTTTGGGGGCCTACTCGTGCATTCCCACGTTACGTGGGCGAGAGTTGGCTTCCCCCAGCACCATGGACAGTGGCCTGGATAGGCCGTAGGCCAAATGGCATGCCACAGCCCGAGGTGCGGGTAGGTATTCGTCTGAATTAGTCTCAAATCCCGGGCATCCGCTCCGCTCAGACTCGGATGGGGCCCCGAGTAAGTTCTGCGTTCCAGACGCTGATGCTCAAGGATGTCGCGTGGAGATGTCAAATGATCGAATCGGGGTTTCTCGGGCTGCACTCCCGCTCGGCAAGCCAATTCTCGAGCGAGAGCATCTGCCCTTTCATTGCCCGCAACCCCCACGTGGCCCGGGCACCAGATGACACTGTGCGTTTCCCGGAGCGTGTGACCTAGTATGCGTAGGGCACATGCCGGTACTCTGCCTTGCATGAACAGGCGACAAGCCACCTGTGAGTCCGTGAGGATCACAGAGGGCTGGCCGGCTGCATCTTTGGCCTTAATTGCCATTGCAACGGCGGCTGTCTCCGCCGTGCCTATGGATTTGCTCCTAATTGTTGCGCTAATTTGGAATTTCGATCGATCCATCGAGCTTGTGGCCACTATTACATGGCCACCTGTCCCCGGAGCTGCATCTGTGTACAGCGCTTCAGAACAATTTCCAAATCTTTTTTGAAGTTGGTGTCCCCGAGCCTTGCGCAGGCCCTGGTGGTAAAAGGGGCTCATGTTTTTGGGAACTGGGGCCACTATGTGGTTTTCGCGTATCGCTCGAGGTAGAGCCACTAAGTCTTCCTCGCAGTAGTGCGGTCGTACGGGGTAGCCTAATGTTTCTAGCAGCTTTCTCCCGGTTGGGGATAAGTTTAGGCGCTCTCTTTGCGATATTAATACCGCTGCCTTAAGTTCTTCGAAGGTGTTGTGCAACCCCAGTGCACATAGTTTAGCCGTGGAGGTGCTCATAGGGAGTCCGATGGCAGCTTTGTAGGCCGTTCGTATAAGGGCGTCTGTCTGCTCCAGATCCGTTTTACACAACTCCTGGTAAGGGAGGCTGTATGTAATGCGGCTGATGACGAAGGCGTGAACAAGTCTCAAAGTTTCGGCCTCGCTAAAGCCGCTACGATGCTTCGTCACTCTTCGTATAATTCTAGAGATTTGTTTGACTGTCGTTCGGAGAGCTCTGATTGTTTTATCTGCGCGCCTGTTACTTTGAAGGCGAAGGCCGAGTACGCGCATTGTTTGTGCCTCTTTGAGCTCTTCGCCATCGAGCCGGAGCGAGAATTGTGGTTTGCGGTACCCTCTGCCGTGAATTCTGATGAATTCAGATTTCTCCGGCGCGCAAGCCATACCGCCCTTTACTGCAAAGTGGTGTACTGTCTGTATTGCTTCTTGTAGCACGCTTTCTTTGTGCCCCAGGGATCCTTCTGTTACCCAAAGCGTGATATCGTCTGCGTATAGCGCGAATTTTAGGTCTGGTATTTTTTCCAGTTCTTTAGCTAGCCTGTTCATGCCCATATTGAAGAGCCCGACGGGGAGAGAATCGGGAGTTGGAGAGAAAGTGCCGTGTTGGCGCAACGCGTGTTGCGTTCGGAAGAAAGAGATCTGGTAGACATAGCAATAACATACTACAACCTTTTCAGCACGGTCTCAGAAAAGTACCCTCCACAGTGATTCAACTAGTAACAACCGTACATGAACTTTCCCAAAGCTTGATTCATCCGAACAAATAGATGTGCTTTTTCTGGACTTTAGCAAAGCATTTGATAGGGTTACCCATAGTAAGTTGCTATATAAATTAGAAAAAAAAAATTGGACTTCCTTTTGATCTTGTACAGTGGATTCGCGCGTACCTGAAAGATAGGGAACAGTTTGTTGCAGTTAGAAATTGTAGTTCTAGTGCCCGTCAGGTCACCTCAGGAGTTCCACAAGGCAGTGTGTTACGGCCTTTGTTATGGTTAATTTATGTCAATAGGGAGTTTTAGTATAGCGGCAAACGCTTACGTTAGCGTTAGCGTGCGACGCAACGCTAACACAAAGAAGGGCTGCACTGCGCGGTACAAGGTAGTGTTTTAGAATAGCCGAACGGAGCAAAACGCTAACGCTAACGCAAATACACTTGGGCGCCATGTTGAGGCGAATACAGCAAACATGAGCAAACATGAGCAAACCCTCTCGTTAAGCCTACTCCGCCGCTAATCGAGAACGTATATCGAAAACATTTGTCACCTATACGCCGCTGTCGAAGCATCATCACACAAATCTAAAGCAAAAACGAGCATTAGTGGGGAACGAATGAGCCGAACAGTGGAGGCCGACGACTCGATAGATCCGAAGTGGACGGCTCTCGCTTCAACAGGCGCCGCCATCTTGCCTTATGTACGGAATCCCTTGCGTGCGTTAGCGTTGAACGCTATATTCCGGAAATAGCGTACGTACGTAAGAGTTCTGGCTACGTTTACGTTCTGCGCATGCGCAGTTTGCAGCACGCAACGCTAACGCTAACGCTAACGCTAACGCTAAATGTTTGCGTTTGCTGTTTTCAGCTATACTAAAACTCCCTAATGATGATTGATGTTATCCATTCGGTTATACGCTGATGTCAGTGTTATCTTCAAGGAAATTGTCCCCCATGATGATCATGATGTGTTGCAGAGATGCGTTGTAGCAATCTCTGACTGGTGTTCGAACTGGGGAATGCGCAGCTCAATGCGGAAAAAAACGCACTTTTACGCGTAACAAGAATGAAATCTCACACCAAATTTATTTACCAGCTTGAAAACAGAGCTGTCACCGAAGTGGAAAAATATAAATATCTTGGCGTTACTCTTACCAATAAACTCACATGGTCAACAGATATCTCGGATATCGGCTCAGCGGAATTAAAGAAACTGTGGTTCGTAAAGAGGAAGCTTAAACACACTGTAAAATAATTTACACCCCTAAAAGTGAAAAAGGGTGTAAATGTGTCTATAACTCAAACCTTTAGGTTGTTACTTATATAAATCACACCCTAAGGGTGTGAGTTATAGACACATTTACGCCCTTCTTCACTTTTAGGGGTGTAAATTATTTTACAGTGCACGCGCCAATAAGAACTGAAATATTAGCCTACAATGCAATAGTGAGATCTAAATTAGAATGTGCTGCAGAAGTCTGGAACCCACATACTAAAAAGGACATTATGTAACTGGAGCGAGTCCAGAGAAAAGCTGTGAGATTTATATACGGAAAATATGCCAGGACAGATTCCACGCCCTCATTAATGTTACAAAACAGAATACATACACTACAAACACGCAGAAAAATGATCGCCTTTTACTACTACACAATACTGTTTCTGGAAAAAATATGGCGTTACCCGCTTCTGTATGTCGGCCTACTACGAGAAGAACACGACGCAGTAACGAATATTTGCTCGCGCCAATCCTCGCTAGAAAAAACGCTTACAAGTACGATCTTTCCCCCCGAACGGTGAGCGAGTGGAATTCACTTCCCATTGGTGTACTTGAGTCGGATGATTTCATGGCTGCATTGGAAAAGTATTTTTGTGAATTTTAGTGATGTCGTAGATGTCGCTTCTTTTTATGCATAATGTTCATGTTATGCAACGTTATTTACACCTGTCTGTTTATTTCTTTTTGCTTGCTGTTGTACAACATTATTTACGCCTGTCTGTATTTTCTTTTTGCTTGCTGTGATGCCCCTCCTGCTTGGGCCGAAGTATTGGCCCCCCTCCCCTGCAGTATTACTAAATAAAACTAAATAAAAACGGTGTTTCCTTGAGCATAAACTGTCACAGCATACAGTTTCGCGCTTTGTATGAAACTTGTCCTCGCTGCATGTGAGCGCTCTTACTTGACTAAACGGTCCAAACAATCGACTCTTCCTTAGCTCAGTAAGGAAGCCTTCATTGCGTTGAGGCTGCCTTATGTCACTCTGAAAGCTTCCCTACTCTAAGAAGCCCTCGGTGAAGGCTTCCTGGGTGCTTCCTCAGTGTAATGTTGCTCCGAAGCTACCTTTATGCGTGCTTTCGCCGCTCCTATGGCCCTGGACGAGCGCTAACACCTCACTGCTTGCACACGTAATTTTTGCTTGCGCATGCGCGCTGTCGCCCGCCTGAGCAGAAACGCGAGCACGGCACCAGGCGTCAGTGTTAGTTCGTCACAGGTTCGGCATAAGTGGCGTTTCACGACGCCGGTGTGCAAGTGTAGGTGGCGCACATCCAAGTTTTGCGCTCGATTGTAGTGGTTTCTCAAGTTGAGTAAACGAAACTGGAAAAAAGCGTCCACGCGTCCCTATATGAACGCGATAGCGTTAAGAGCCCTGTGTCGCGGAAAATCCGGTGTCGGCGTCGGCGGATGAGCGAAAAAATGTATATGCCACGCCTTGCTATATGACATGTGGTATGTGCCGATTATATTGCCACACCATTCTATCGCTAAAGTTGCTCATATCTCTTCTTACATTCTTGACAAAGTTATTCCTCAGAATTTTGAGAATGACAGCCCACAACCAAATGTTAAGAAACAAAACACTGACAGCGCATGCATTTTATGTTAAATCTTCTCAGACTGAAATATTAAAAGTGCGCGAAACAAAAACAAACTTGAAAATGACGTAATTTTTTTTGGCGCCGTTGTGCACACCTTGGGAATCGGCACACACAAGAGGCCGCATTTCTACCAGAAAGCTCACCTTCGTGCATAGCGTTCACCGCCAGCGTATCCCGGTAAACATTGCGGCTTTGCGGCTACGTAAGCTGCATTGGCCAATAAGCTTGCGAGGCAGTCACAGATCTGTGAATGCTGTCGCGTTCCACTCTTAAAAGCGAAGCTTAAGCGTCCTCCAAATTTTACCAGTACGATTTAATGGATATGAGACAGCCCAACTTTCTTTTTTCATTGAAGAAAGATGTTCGCGTACAGCTTACAAGGGTTGCTCTCGAACCCAGGCGTGCGGCAACTGTTCCGTACGTGATGACGGGCGAAGGGAGCTTTCAAAGTCCGCTTGCTTCCTCCATCGACAATTTTTTGGTCTAAATAAATGTAGCTGAGGCCTTGAAGTCCCCACATGACCAAGGCAAATGTGCACATCCCGTAAGCTGTGAGATTAGGAAACAAGCAACCAAGAAAAAAATAGCACGCTAGTGATAAGCGCGAGCTGAGAAGGCAGGAAGAATACATTACTTATAGCTAGATTGAGAGACGTGTTACATAATTTTAATACACTAAGGCACCCTGTCACCGCCTTATAGGTAGGATATAGTCTCTAAGTGTCTACCTATATGAGCTGTATAAGAAACATTTAAGTCTCTTTAGCTTTTCCAAATTTACAGTTCTTTTTTCAATGATGCATATTTGGAATGCTATGATAGAGTGCGATTTGAACTAGCCGTTTCACTATATGTCACGACCCAATGCCGCCAGTGCAGTCAATTCATTTCCATGTGCTTCGCAGAAGACCGACGGCGCCATCGCACCGCAAGCCAACCCCGCTCAAGGTGGAGCGACACAGGCAGACAGTTTCGCTTCTGACGAAAATGTGCGTACATACCGAATTCTGCTCAACGATAGCGTGTTCATGAGGATATCGTTTTCGACGGACCTGGCGATATGCGATGCCTTTGTTTCTTATCGGGGTATTCTAATGCAGAATTTGATCACCGTTAGCTGGATTGTTAGATTGCATGCAAATTCGCGGACTGTTTTAGTTGAATAGTCACCGACGTGCGGCGCACGAAAAAAGCTCTTTTATGTGTTCTAAGGGCCACTACTACTTCCCTAACGCACACAAACCTGGGAGCTCTTCCATATTGGCAACAGGGCCCAGTTGAGCAGACGTAGAAATACCATTGCTATATTGAAGTAGAAGTTTCACGAGCTTTCTTTGAATGTTTTCTCTATATTCAGAAGTATGGAAATTTTCAATTTCGGCTGAAACCTTGAAACCGTGCTTACTCTTATACCTGTTCTCAAGTCTCAATTTAAAAATTAGAAACACCTCGACGTTTACTGTATCTTGCTCGACACTGCCATAATATGCCTAAAATGCCATGAGCTGATGTTTGTTTTAATTATTTATCTTTTTGCAACAAGACCCCCTTGTATATGGGGCTGCATGACGCTTGCCGGTCACACCTGTTCCGGTAATTCTAGTTTACCGGCGCTACACAGGCAAAAAAAAAAATCCCGTGCCATTCCACTGCTGTGAAGGTGGATTAAAAGCGAAGCAGTGTAGCACACGACATAGAGGTGACACAGAATTTAGATCAAAGGTATGAGCAAATTTTATTTCTCTTGAGCGGGGACAGCACACATCCCTATGAAAGACACACGCCCACACACTTCTGTATTGATCGGCAGTCTTGATAGACGGCATAGGTTCGCGATGAAGATTACCGCCCCCTGTGGGAGGCGGAGGAGACTGGACACACGCGACGGGAACGTCACACCGGGAGAGCGGAAACAAACTAGGCACACAAGCGTTTGGAACGATGACAGAGGGCGGTGCGAGCGTACACATGACCGACGCGGGTCGCACAGCGGCAAATTATCAAGAAACATTTATTTTCTACCTGGCATTCTACTGATATGGAAAATGGTTCCTATCGATATCTACTGAAAATGCATATCCAAGTTTTGAGGCTCAGAAGCTTTCGCACAGAATGAAGCGATTTTGAATCAAATTCGGGAGCTGAGTTCTTGCACATGCATATCTGTTGACGGATATGAAAAATGCATAGAACCCTAACCATAGACAGCTTCGCTGTAAGAGGAAATTACGTGTAACTGCTGTAATCTGTCTGTAATAAATGACAGGGATAGAAATCAGAAGGTCATAACAAAACTTGAAAACGAGCTAACTACTACGCCCTGTGGTAACGGAGAAGGCCAATTATAGGCATTGCAAACGTCAGTGAAGAGCAACACTGCACTTGAGAGGTAATGTAAGCGGCTGATGTGCTACTGGAGATTAGGGTTGGAGGGTTTGGAGGGTTGACTGGGGTTGGATAATATAGAGCTGGGCCAAATGTAAGCGCTGTAATGTTCTTAGTAATGTGCATAGGTAGCCCTAACACGATGTCAAACTCTGACTTCGGCATTTTTGTACGCGAAGTGCCCTAATTCAATGCAATAATAAAGGGTACAGCTATTATTTTCTAATATTTGTTCTTGTTTTTATTTGCTGGGGGACATGTTATTTAACTTCGGCGAAAGACATGTTTTTTGAAGCGTATAGTAGCGTATAGCATCGCGGCACACCGAACGTGCAGGCATCGGGGAAGCTGAGCAGGAAATTCCTGAATATGCATGTTCGTGGGAAATGAAATTCCGTTTACTCGTGGCTTCTTCACGAACACGTACAGGAGGCCGAGATCCCTTTCGTGGTACCCGAGGAGAACAGCTTGGGCTGGTTCCGGATTTGGGTCCTCTGCTCGGTGGCCTGCATTGTGCTCATGATTCCGTTCGGGCTTACCCTGCTGTCGTACCACGCGGCTTCCAAGTTTCACAAGATTACGACGCAGAGAGCCCACAAAAGTTCTACAACCGAGAAGCAACCGGAGAGAGTAATTTGTTTTTCTCGCAACCTTTGCCTGATTTGAAATGCTTTGGTTCGGGCAACATATGAATTTTACCACTCTCTGTTTCCTTTGTTAAAGTTAGCAGAGGCTTTATATACAGAACTTTATATATAAGAACTTGTTGGGCAAGTTGGTACATATTAGCGAAAATTGTATAACTGCGCGATAAAAACGGACTACACAGACAGCATAGAACAAGTACGGGCGCAGATCCTTGTTCCGGCGCAGTTAAACAATTTTCGCTTTATATAGAGAATGATGTGAACATATATCTGCACCGTCGTTGGCACATTATTCTTTTTATTGCGATGGAATCCAAGCGGATTTCTGCCGTTGGCGTCGTCGTCGCCAGTGAGGTTCCGTATAAACTCCAACTGCGATAAAATCGTCGCCGCGGGCCACATGCTGTATGTGCGAATGAAAGCGCCCGAGGGACGCGCGCTTTCACGGCGAGCGAACGCACGGCGGAGAGCAAACGCGACTTCTTCCGTCGCACGAAAAGCCGTGGGGGAACGCGAGGGAGGGAGCGAAAGTAGGTCACCGTGGTGAGGGGACTGTGTGGGGGAGAGGTCATCACCTTGATGAAGCAGAAGCGGCGACGCGACGCCGCTTGCAGACGATGTTCTCTGGTTGCTCGTGATATCCGAGCGTTCCTTGCCCTCGCAAGCTCTCGCCCGCATTTTAACTGAAGTTGCGTCTTCCCGTCGATAGGTATCCGCTGCCATCACCGGGCCGACGGACGCGCGCCGTTGCTACATTAACTGGTCGATCGCGTCTGGCCAGTGTCCTCACCTAAAGAGTATATATCTTGCACCGTGGACCGGGCGCAAGGGGAACTGGCGACTCAATCATCCACGGAAAAGGAGGAAAGCGGGAAGGTGGCGCGAGAGGGAGGAGTTGCGGCTTCTGCTCTGCGAGCAACTGCGTACTTGTACATTGCGCGGCCCTGGGCGGTCGCGCGCACCGTATCTTGAAAGCGATCTGCAACAGGGCTACTACCTTTGTATGCGCTGTGCTTTCGCCGCTCAGTTTCCGTTGAAGCGATAGACCGCACGAACCTTCGCTCGCTGCTGCTGGCGCGCTTGCTCACGCCAGCGTTCGACAGCGATTGTGTGCGGATTAAGTGTGATCTATCCAAGTTTGCTGTGCGCACTGACACTATGCTTGTTAATTCAGTTAGTAAGCGAATGCGTCCAACTTCATACAGCCGATAAAGCTACTATCCTTACTCTGTATAGCTAGCTACTAATTTGCTTCGCCTTTCGGGCGAAACTGCGTCTTTTTTTTGGTTCTCACTAGGTGATTGTCTAACCATTGTATTTTATGTCTGATTGAAACTTAACATGACAAAAGCAGTTCATATTACTTAAATATATTACTACTCGGATGGCAAAAAGAAAGGCACGCCAGCTATCCTCAGAAATATTGGTGTTTTTTTCTGAAGGAAGCGTAGCTTTTCTGGGTAACTCAAGGATTACACGAGGAAGCACTACGTTTTCGAAATGTTAGGATACAATTGTATTACACAGCAGAAGTTTACTTAAGTAAACAACGCGTATCTCATGTAATGTTAAGGTGACAGCACTAGACGGTTCCCTTCACTGCAAGTGAAAAGCACATATTGATGGCCGTGGAAACGTACTGGCTGTACATTTTCTGCTCGAAACAAATTGATGCACCATGTGTCAAACGCTAATTAAAATAACTCATCATTCACTTTTCTAGGTGTGCATATTGAGAAGCCATTTTATTTTCACATAATCGATATAGCAGACACTTGAAAGAAAATACAGCTAAAATCCTGTTGATAATGTCATTAGGTCATCAGAGTGTCATCATTTCGTAAAATTGCAATTTCACACCAACATATAGGAAGAGCCAAAAATAGTGCATTCCGTATCTACACAAGATAAATATGTAGGTCGTAGTGCTGCTATTTCCTAAGAAATATAGCTTATGGAATGTGCTCTCACTTTGTAATGAAGACAAGGATCACAATAGACATCAGAGCAGTTTCAATGGCCCCATCTTTACGTGCTCCTTTTTGTATGATATATGTCAGTCATACAGTGCATACAGCCAACTTATACTTAACTGCGTAAGAAAATGCTCCTTTGCGCTTTCGTTGAACCAACACGCAGTAATCTTGGAAATGTTGTTTACTTTGCACTCTACGCTGCACACGTATATATATATATATATATATATATATATATATATATATATATATACGCTTCTAGATAGTGCCACGTTGCCCTGCATCTTGGGAGGCTGTAGTCAGTACTGAAAACGACGACGCGTAAATAGCTTGTAAATAAACTCCATTTCTATCTCTTTATTCCCCATAGCACCTTGTTAGAGATGCCGATACTTTCCACGCAAGGCGGAGTTACGCAGTGATCGTAACTTGGCTGTCTGTGCAACGCCAGTTCAAAGCGAGAAAGCTTCTCCATCTCCGACTACAGCGCCGATATGATTGCACAACCACGGCACATGAGCACCTTTTTGGTCATTGAGAACGTCGACGTAAAAACTGGCTTCAAATGTGCAATGGGCTGAGCTTGCACACCCATCGGTACCTCCCTGTATTTCTAGCTAACCTGAGTTTACATAAAGTGAACGGCTCAGGACTAGTTTCAGACCCAAGAGGAAGGTTTAATCAATCCGGCTCTGTGCAGGGGCTATTTGGCAAGCTTGTTCACTGGCAGCGTGTAGGGCAGAAAGAACTTGCTTCTTGAGTTCAGACTTGGACGGAGTCTTACCTGCCTTACATTCAGGAAGTAGTTTCTCTTTGCCGTAATGTTGACCCAAATATGCCTGAAGCTGAAAAGCTCAGCTATTCTCAAGGGAATCGCGAAAACTGGCGTGAAATTCTCGTGTTTAAGAACACATCGTCAGTCCTGGAATTCATTTCTGACTGTGGCCGGCTTCAAGGAGTGTGAATCCATCGCATTTCCCATCATTTATCTCGCCTTCCTTACTCGGCTGCAACCTCTAATTCGCAGAATCTCCGTCTCCAGCCCATTCCTATTATTTCGTACAGTATTGCGCGCATCGTTCTCTGGGAGATAGAAGCTGCTCCTCCAGTCCCTCCCTGCATCCGAAGCCTAGAAGACTGCCATGCCATCGTTTCTAGTTTAAACCATTGTCCTTTAAGAATTGGTGAGCGTCAGACTTTGCTCACAATGTACTATCAACGAACAATACTCTTTCTCATCCGGCGCGCCCACTGAAGCCCGGCACCAGTATTCGACAGGCTATAAAAATTTGGCTGAATGACGCACTCCTGAGGACCGATTATCTCATTGACTTGTGCACCAATCGGGTCATATATCTACCGTCCTTGCCACAGTTCTTGGAATTCCTAACCTAGACAGACCTTTTATACCATCTGTAGCCCATCCGGCACTGAAACTTGCGCCCAGACAAATTGAAGAATCATACACTGCTCTGAATTCTTCACCCACACCACCCAATCACTCAATTACGTTCGCCACACCTATGTATTTTCCATTCGCCCCCGTCTTGTCACTCGTCTTCTATGTAACCGAGGCGCTCAACTTCAGGAAACTAGCGCGCGCAGCTTCTAGGGGTGATGCTGCCATGAGGACCCGACTGAATTATTTTTCTGCTTACCCTGGCTCCTTAGGGTAACTCCATGAACCTAGAGGTGGATCGTATACACAGAGGCCCACTTATCGGTGATGAAGTCTAACCTGACCTAAAACACGTTGCGTCTAAAACAATCTTGAAAAATAAATAAGTTATTGTTCGGCTCTAAGTTCATAAATCCTACCCCACTCTCTGTCGTCCACGTCGACGCTGTTACTGAATGTGTGTACCTCATATTACCGTTACCAGACACTATACTTCTATTTTGTTTATGGCCACAAAGAGTGTCCTCACGAAATTATATTGGGCCTTGATTTTTGTCGGCGCGTTCGACGTTTAGTGACTGCTTCATGCATGTTGTCCAACTCGCCCTACACTAAGTTGCTGACCTTCCAGATACTACGCAGGGCCGGCTATGTTCAACCAATCACGTTCGTCTACCTGAGCTCACCGTGACACATGCTGGAATCTATCCACCTGTCGTGAATGGTGATTACATCATGTCGCCTAACACTACGATTCTGCCCTCGCACAACGTTGCCTTCCCGCACACGGTCATTAGAGTCTAGGACAACATCGCGGGCAATTTTCACACGCAGCCTTCAAGTACTATTCCATAGAATGTACCTTTAAGCCCTTGTCCCGCTCAGCAACTACTACGTTTTCGCCTTAAGTAGTGATACTCCGTGAGCTATCACTCTTGATTCGTTCCTTACAACTCCAGGTGCAGATACTTTCATGAAAACGATCACTTCTGATCTTCAAGACCAAAATGCGGAGCCACTTGGCTACCTCCCGTCTCGCACCAAGACAATTTCGATCTTGATGACTGGCCCCTTAGTGGAACATCTGTTATATATTATCGCAAGAATGCCCACGATGCCAGCCCAATACACTGTTTTCCCTACTGCACCTCCCCTATTAAGCTACAGGTCATACAGAAGACAGTTGACAAAATCCTTGCCCAGGACATCATTGAACGTCCTCGTAGCCCTTTAATACCT
Organism: Dermacentor silvarum; assembly: GCF_013339745.2. Lineage (NCBI taxonomy): Eukaryota > Metazoa > Arthropoda > Arachnida > Ixodida > Ixodidae > Dermacentor > Dermacentor silvarum. Next base: position 123,521,272 of record NC_051161.1, read on the forward strand.
GTGTCGTACTCGTTTAAGAGAAGAATAACAGCTGGTGCTTTTTCGTCGACATAACAGAAAGCCTTTATAGCAAGGAAGACTGCACCGGCAGAGACGAGCACTAGCCAAGAAGATGGCTGACCCCAAAACGAAAACTTCTTCTTCTTCTCTCCTTGCCTGAATACTGGCTCGCGCTCGCCGCAGCTCGTGACCTAGTGGCATTTTCCCCCCGTGAAAAAAAAAAAAACGGGCATCGTCCCGATGCTAGTGCTAGTCGACGTAGGTAGAGGGAAAAAAAAGAGAGAACGAACATAAAGTATGCACAAGTGGGGGTGAGGGAGAGAAAAAAAAGAGTAAGTCGTAAAGTTCAGATGTTGTCGCACTATCGCGCGAAATAAGGTTTGAGTCGTACAGCGTGCATAATCTCCGAGTGGTGCCATCGACGCTGGGGTGATATGGCACTATCCGGGAGAACCTCGTAGTTCACGTCACTAACGAGACGCAGCACCTTGTAGGGTCCAAAGTAGCGACTGAGCAGTTTTTCTGACAACCCCTGGTGGCGCACCGGCATCCACACCCAAACTTGTTCGCCCGGGTGGTATTCCAATTGGCGATGGCGAAGATTGTAGCGGCGTGCATCTACACTCCGCTGTTGCATGATGTGTAGGCGTGCCAGTTGGCGACCTTCTTTGGCGTACTGTGTAAATTTCTCAGCATCAGGGGTGAGCAACGCGTCGTAATCGCGTGGAAGCATCGCATCCAGCATGATCTGAACCTCAAGTCCATAGACAAGACGAAACGGCGTGAATCGCGTTGTCTCCTGGATGGCAGAGTTGCACGCAAATGTTACGTATGGTAGAACCTGATCCCACGTCTTGTGTTGTACATCGGCGTACATGGATAACATGTCGGCGATGGTTTTGTTCAATCGTTCCGTCAAACCGTTGGTCTGCGGATGATATGCAGTGGTCTTGCGATGGCTCGTGTAGCTTAGCTTGAATAGGTCGTCAATCAGCTGGGCCGTGAAAGCTTTGCCTCGGTCATTGATCACGTACGACGGGGCTCCATGTCGAAGAACGATCTGGTCTATAAAAAACTGGGTAACATCGGCAGCCATAGCGCGGTGTAGAGCCCTTGTCTCGGCGTATCTGGTTAAGTAGTCTGTGGCGACTACGATCCACTTGTTCCCGGCGGATGATAATGGAAAAGGTCCGAGTAAATCCATTCCTATTTGATCGAATGGCGCCCTGGGTAGTGCGATCGGTTGCAGCAGCCCCGCGGGCTTCAGTGGCGGGGATTTGCGGCGTTGATATTCACGACAACTGTTGACGTAGCGCTTTACAGATGTAGAAAGTTTGGGCCAGTAGTAAGCCTGTCGAACTCTGGCGACAGTTCGTGAGGAGCCTAAGTGATCAGATGTGGGCTCGTCATGGCAGGCAAGAAGAATGTCGTCGCGCATGTCAGTAGGTATGACGAGAAGGTAGGGTTTGCCGTTGCTGTTCGAGCTTTTCTTATACAAGGCACCACTTCGAAGGCAGAAGGACGAGAGACTGCGAGAAAGGCATCGAGGTATGGGAGAGTTGCGTCCAGCGAGGTTTCTGATGATTGCGCGGATTTTGGCATCCTCGCGCTGTCGTGCGATAAATTCCGTTGCGGTGAGGGCCCCAAGGAATCCGCTGTCATCCTCAGCGGCCGGATCAAAAACATCGGTGAGTGCACGTGACAATACCTTAACAATAAAGCGACTACGTCTACCCGCTGCCGTGTACAGATGACGCCCTGAATTTCCTAGACGGTGCAAAATACTTTGATAGATATTCGCTTCGGGCTCTGGCATATCGTAATTGATGACTAGAATGTGAAAGCAGTTTCTTTATTACTGCTGACAGCCTCAATCAATCCAATGTGATGCCCTTTGGTATACACAATTCTCGGCTACCATTGAACGTACGAGGGACGCTCGGCTTCACTTGCGAGTTGAAGTGGGCGATTTACCGTTGCTACGTGAATGATGTCTGGTCTGCTCGCGGACTTTTGCTACGAACCAGTATGGTCTTTTTACAATTCATTGTTTGCCGCCAGGTAAGCATTTAGTTCAAATATTCCTAATGTCACTTCGGTCTCCTGGAGCAGGGATACGTTGTCGATTTTCTGGTGTCCGACGCTCAGACTGGAAAGCTTACGCTTACAAGAATTTTCCCGTGCAGGTTGGTGCTAACGATGTTCGAAGCTTCGGGGCCAGTTGCTCATAATTCCACCGGCCTTTATGCAATTTTCCGGACAAGGACGCACTCTTACACTGCATCTCGAGATAGACACCGGTTTTGCCTAAGGTGTTGTCAACCAGCTGCTGCATTCCGTGAGCTTTCAACGCAGCTACTTCACTGCTATTTCTTAGCGACTTTGGCGTGTCCACTAGGGCAGACGTTATCCCTATGCCAGTGACCGCATAATGGCCACTGTTTTGTCTCAGCGCTAAAACGGATGCGACCGTGTGATTTCGAAGGCTAGCTGTCTTCTTGCCACTGCGGAATGCGTATAATTCAATACTAAGCGAGAGTGCCTTGCCCGTTTTGGAGCAGTGGGTAAGTTTTGTCCCTTATAGTACGGCCGTCACTGACCACACCGACCTCTGCAGGCTTCCGTTCCTTATAGGTTCTAGGTGACGTCTCAGACAATGGGGCCTATGACAACTCGTACTCAGTCCTATACAAGAATGGCTGGTTAAATGAAGCGCCGACTTCTTGTGACGCCCATGAACCAACTGGACATTCTCTTGAACGGCGAGTCTACTTGCGTGGGCTTGATTACTACTTTTTGTCGCATTGCAGATAAGTAACGTGAATACCCCTAATATCGGGACCTCATCCTCAGGCTGATTTAACGGTACCTATCGCGTTTCTACATATGGTTACGGGGATAGCGTTTATTTTGGAAGTATTTATATATACAAGGTTTGGGCAAGCAGCGGCGATGGATGCAAGGCTGTCGCGCGCCTCTGGCTCCTTCGTCGCCGTCGTCTTCGTCCGACCAACAGTAGCAGCCCCCCCTACTGTCTCGTGGCACTATCCCCCCCCCCCCCCCCCCCCCCCCCCCGGTCGCGAGCGCCGACCCGGTGCTTGCTACGACGGTTCAGAGGGGCCAGTTACGTACGGCTTAAGTCTCGCAACGTGCACGATAGTCGAGGGTGGTTGCGTAGACGGCGCTGGCGAGGTGACTGGCTCGATCTGATACGTAACGTCGGTGACTTGACGTAGCACCCTGTAAGGACCATCGTAGCGGGACAATAGCTCTTCGGAGAGACCAATGCGGCGGGACGGAGACCACAGCAGCACAAGGACACATGGGGAGTAACAAACGCCTCTGCGGCGACTATCATACAGGGATTTTTGGGAAGCCTGAGACACTGTGAGCCGTTCACGAGCGCACTGGCGAGCTGTGTCAGCGCGCTCTATGGCGTCGCGAACGTACGTGGTGGGTGAGCTGACAGGAAGTAAACTATCGAGAGGCAGAGAAGGTTCGCGTCCGTACAGGAGATATAACGGGGAGTAGCCAGTGGTGTCATGTCGTGACGAGTTGTAGGCGGAAGTAACGTACGGCAAAGTAGCGTCCCAATCGCGGTGGACGGCGTAGACGTACATTGAAAGCATGTCGGTCAGAGTGCGGTTCAGGCGCTCTGCCAGGGAGTCCATTCGTTTGCGGGTGATAAGCAGTTGTGAGCTTGTGGCGGGTACAGCAGGAACGAAGGATGTCCTCGATGACGCGAGACAAAAAGTGTCGGCCTTGATCGGTCAGAAGCTGTCGAGGAGCAAGATGATGTCATGAAGCATAAAGTCGGCGACATCCGTAGCGCAGCTCGTTGGGAGGGCTCGGGTAAAGGCGTATCGCGTCGCGTAGTCGGTCACGATGGCGACGCACTTGTTGCCTGATGTCGAGGTTGGAAAGGGGCCAAGAAGGTCGAGCCCAACACGAAAGAACGGTTCGGCGGGAATGTCTATAGGATGAAGCAGGCCGGCAGGTAACATAGCTGGCCTCTTGCGGCGCTCGCATTTGTCACAGCTAGCGACATATCGTTGGACGGAGCAATAGAGACCAGGCTAGAGCAAAGAGCGCCTGACGCGATAAGTGTGGGTGACACCAAGGTGAGCGGTGAGCTCATCGTGAAGCTGGCGAAGGACAGCTCACTGCGGATGGGCAGGCACGACGAGGAGGGGTTCAGGGCCCTCAGGATGCATATTATGGCGGTATAAGGTGCCGTCCTCAAGGAAGAACAAGCGGAGTGTAGGGTCGGGTGTGGTAGAGTTGAGACGGTCGATGATAGACCGTAAAGCCGAGTCGCGGTGTTGTTCGTCCCATATATTAACGAAGTCCGAGATAGACAAGACGCAGGCGTCGGTGTCTTGCTCGGTGACGTCAGGGGAATCCACGGGATGCCGTGATAGACAGTCGGCATCTTGATGAAGCTGACCAGACTTGTGCACCACTGAAAACGAGTATTATTGGAGGCGCAGAGCTCAACGACCAAGGCGGCCTGTAGGGTGTTTGAGCGAAGAAAGCCAACAGAGGGCATGGTGATCTGTTACGACGATAAAAGTGCGGCGAAACAGGTAGGGACCAAATTTGGCGACAGCCCAGACAAGAGCAAGACACTCTCGTTCCGTGATGGAATAATTCTTCTCCGTTGCGGACAGGAGGCGGCTAGCGTACGCAATAACACAGTCGTGGCCGCTCTGAGGCTGAGCGAGGACGGCTCCGATTACATGGCCGCTGGCATCTGTGCGAAGTTCCGTCGGCGCAGTCGGATCAAAATGCGTTAAAATAGGGGAAGTCGTGAGGGAATCGATAGGCGCCGAAAAGGCAGCAGCTTGGTGTGAGCCCCATGTAAAAGCAACGTCTTTTTTGAGGAGTGCAGTAAGGGGACGGCGCAATGTCGGCGAAATTACGAATAAAACATCGGAAATAGGAGCACAATCCTATAAAACTGCGTACGTCTTTAGCCGAACAAGGTACAGAAAAATGCTTCACGGCGCGAACTTTTTCAGGATCGGGCTGGACACCTGTTGCGTTGACGAGATGGCCAAGGACGGTTATTTCACGGCGTCCGAAACGGCATATTGAGGCGTTGAGTTGGAGACCGGCATTGCGGTCTCCAACTCGAGATTAGCGGAGAGGCGCTGAAGATCGCTGTCAAATGTTGGCGAAAAAACAATGACATCGTCAAGGTAGCACAAGCAGGTTGACCATTTCAAGCCACGAAGAACGAATCCATCATGCGCTCGAATGTGGCCGGCGCATTGCAAAGACCGAAAGGCATCACTTTAAAGTGAAAAAGGCCATTGGGAGTTACGACTGTGGTTTTTTCACGGTCCAGTGGTTCAACAGCAATCTGCCAATAACCTGAGCGAAGCTTATTGCGAATAGACGAGAAATATTGGGCGCCGTGAAGACAGTCGAGTGCGTCGTCGATACGGGGCAAGGGATCGACGTCCTTTTTCGTGATCTTGTTGAGGTGTCGATAATCAACACAAAATCGCTATGTGTTGTCCTTTTTCTTGACTAGCACAACAGGAGCGGCCCAAGGACTCGAGGACAGTTCGATGATGTTCTTGGCCAGCATTTTATTGACTTCCTTTTGGATTATGGCGCGTTCCGCAGCGGAAACACGATAAGGGTGCCGATGAACCGGTGGAGCATCACCGGTGTAGATGGAATGCTGAAAAACTGTTGTCTGGCCTAAAGGGCGATTTTCGAGATCAAAGATATCGGAATACGACAGCAAGACCCGACGAAGATCTTCTGCTTGCGTATGCGGAAGGTCGGCTGATATCATTTTTTTTTCGAAATTGGCACATAGCGATGAGGTGGCTGGGAGAGAGCCGGAAACAGTTCGAGGGCCGTCGACCGCTAACGCAGAAATTGCGCATTCCTGCAATGATGACACGGTGGCAAGCGCGATACCGGCAGGTAGCACGTGGGTAGAAAGGCCAAAGTTCAAAAGAGCCACGCAGGTTTTGTTGTCGCGTACGGTAACCACAGTGTGCGGGAGGACGACAGAGGGCATCACGACCACGTCAAGAATCGGGGAAGCAACGTATTCACCATCGCACACAGGAGGAGAGGGACTTAATGGGACGTACATGGAGGCTTGCAGTGGCAGGTGGAGGAACTCGACCGAACATAAGCGGCTGGGAGTGTCCGATAGTACGTGCGCGTCAAAAGGGAGTTCCAGTTGAAGTACACCTGTGGAGCAGTCGATAAGGGCTGAGTGCATCGAGAGAAAGTCTAGGCCGAAGATCCCGTCGTGGGGACACTGCGCAAGCACGGCAAACAATGGTCTGATGGCCAGCAATGCACACTCGGGCTGGGCACATTCCAAGAACGGCAGACAAGCTGCCATCAGCGACCCGTACTGTGCTCTGAATTGCGGGCGTAATCACTTTGCGGAGCTGAGTACGGAGAGCAGCGCTCATTATTGAAATCCGCGCTCCGGTGTCTATGAGGGCCGTAACGGTGACGTCGTCCACTTGAATGTCCAAAAGGTTTCGGCGCGTAGGTACAGTCAACAGAGGATTTGTATATCGGGTCACTGATGCAGCGTCACCTCCGGGAGCTGCACGGCTTAGTTTTCTGTAGCGTAGGTGCCAGGCCGTGCAGGGGACGATGACCGGTATGGTCGTGGCGATCGAGATCGACGGCCTTGTGGGGATGGTGAGCGGTTTTACCTGGAGTGTGGAACGGCGGCATCGGAAGCATCTGAAGCATCTGGATTAGAGCGAGGGGAAAACCGTCGAATGTTGCCTCCAGGTCGACGCTAAGATCCAGTGCTCCAGTTTGAAGGAGATGACCAGCTACTGCGGCAGTGATGGGCAATGTGTCCAACGCGAGAGTAGTTGAAACATATGGGTCGGTCGTTCGCCGTCCTCCTGTCAGCCGGGTTTCTGTAGCGCGAAGGGTAGACCTGGTTCTGGGTGACTTTTGCAGAGCTACGGTCGGGTACACGGATGGAACAGACGGCTGATGATAATCCCATGTTCGCGAACTCCTGGAGGATAACGGCTTGTATGAGCGACACGGTGGGCAGGTTGGCTGACTGAGCGTCTGGAAGAACGGCCGTAGGAGCTAGTGCTTCGAGTTCGAGGCGGACAATGCGGGTTACATCTTCTGACGCTGTAGCCTGTACAGGCGTCGTTGGGTCTTCGCATGATGATGTGGCGGCGGTCCTAGGTAGCCGAAGGAACTGGCGGGTGATGCGGCGACTCTTCGTTTGTTCAAAGCGCTTTCATTCCTTAACTATGGCGTCTACCGTCGTACAGCCCTTACATACAAGTAGATTAGACGCGTCGTTGGCTATTCCTTTCAAAACATGCGATATCTTGTCATCTTTGGCCATTTTTGCGTCAACTTTCCGACAAAGGCCCAGTACGTCCTGTATGTACGAAATGTACGATTCAGTGGTCGTCTGGAACTCCTTTTTAGCGGCCTGCTGTCGGCCAAATGATCTTCCGAACAACTGACGCATCTTCCCCTTGCAAGCGTCCCAACTTGTAAGATCTTCATGCGTCCGGTACCACACGCAGGCCGTTCCCTTGATAGAATATCGCGTTGGCTAACACAACCATGGGATCCCACCTGTTGTGGTTGCTGACGCGTTCGTACATGTCGATCCAGTCTTCGACATCCAAGCCATCTGGGCCAGAAAAGGTTCCGGGGTCTTGTGGGTGCAAAAGAATCACAGGAGCCGATGGCTGCCGTCGGCACTTCACTGGTCATCGCGGAGCAACCAAGACGGCGACCGCTTCGAAGTTCCGTGCTTGGTTGACGGAGTCGGCTCGTTGGCAGGTTTACCCCGCACTTCCACCAAAAGATGTTACGGGGATAACGTTCATTTAAGAAGTATTTCTATATACAAGGTTTGGACAAGCAGCGGCGACGGATGCAAGGCTGTCGCGCGCCGCTGGCTCCTTCGTCGCCGTCGTCTTCATCCGACCGACAGTAGCAGCCCCTCCACTGTCTCGTGGCAATATGTTTGTGCTCCAGCACAGTGTTTTGAACCGTTGCAGCGTTCACAGAGACGTACCTCCCTTGCTTCCTGGCACGTTTGTTCGGACCATCATGACTTTCACGCAGCCCAGTTCTTCGTAACATTTCTGCAAAATTTATTTTGCCATGACGCTGCTGTGTTTACACCAGTTTATATATTTTACAGACGAGACCCGACGTTGCCTGTGGATAGGGTAGTTCTTGCTCATCTTGGTATATCATATTGTGTCTGAATGAATGATCCCGAAAGTTGAAGACGCGATCGAGATTTCCCGTCTGCGCGTCATAACTTCGCAGGAAAATAATCAGCCGCCATCGCGACGATCATTTTACTTCTAGAGACGTGACATTTCTTGGGGCCCCGCGTGGCACGTCGGCACATGCGACTGACTGGCTTCACCCCTCGTGGTGTCCCCTACCGTGTCTTGTGGCAAGTGATTGATGCAACATATGAGATTACGCTTATTGATGTCACCTTAACCGGACGTTTCCCTGGCATCGTCCCCCCCCCCCCCCCCCCAGCGATGCTCCTCGCCTGCAACAAGCGCCTTCGCCCCCGGGCGTCATAATGCGTAGCCGTGCTGTCGAGGAAGTTCAAGACAGTGCTGAGTCGTCGACGATGGAGCCTGATGCGCGCGTACTTGTACGAAATCTCATGTGGCGCTGATGTCATTGTGAACAGCTTTTAAATATACTCCGCCTCTACCTCCTTATTCGCCGTAACGATGCTAGATCTTGCGTTGTAAACCACGATTCAGGAACTTGGGCTGTATAAGAAAGCGATGCGCAGTTTAAAACAGGGGGAACAAATAGTTCGGGCTGAATTAACACTCGGTAGCACGCTCTATTCCCATCCTGGGCGAGGGGCAAAACGCAAGCATGCTCGAATATCGTCTATTGCTGGCACGATGAAATATTTCTTATAGACTCAACTGTAGTTTACGTGTATGTAATGCGAAGCCTTCATGATTCACAGAGAACGGTTATATACATAATGCAACAGTTGTGCATGCGAACGCTTGCGCAGAGATTATACGCTGTAGTGTTTACATTCATAATACATAAATGTAAGAAGATACCAACTCTGTGTACAAAATGAACACTAAAGAAATGAAAAAAAAAATGAAGATCACCCTTATGTTGGTTCAATTCACAGATTTAAAATCTCTGGGACGAGCGACCCATGTTTGCAATAAATACAAACAAAGAAAAAATAAAGCATTGCGGGATACAATTTCTGGTATCACAATATAAGCGCAAAATTATGCGGAGGAATTAGACAAGGAGAACTGGCGTCAAATTTGTGATCAGCCTAACAAACAACTACGTATATAGAGGTTTCGCAGGTACTGAGAACCCTTCTAAGCAAGGCGAAACACAGTCACGCGGGAACTAAGCGGCAAATGTTGTAAAATAAGAATGCAGAGAAGCTAGTTGCAGAATTTGCTGCAATTTTTCTAATCAAGAACGGCGATCGTCCCACAGATTACGGCCGGCACAGTAATGACAACCCAAAGTCATCAAATCGCCTTTTTCTTTTCTTTAATTAAAAACTGCCTTGCAAAGCTTAAAAAAAGGAACACTATCCTCGGAGCAGACGTAATCATGTACGCAATGTTCAGAAACTTGCTAGATTATTATCAAAAGGCTCTCCGGCAATTTATAAACATTTCATGGTGGAAATGAGTCACTTCGACAAAAGCGAAGAATGCTGTAGTTAAATACATTTATGAGCCAGGATAATAATCCCACAGGATATCCCATTTCAGCGCCTTGTCAATAACCATCTGTGCAAGAAATTAATGGATAAGATGATTTAACAACGTCTTGAGTTACATTTGTAAAACTTTCCACTTTTACCCGAGACAATGGAAGGCTTCAAAAAACATGCTTGCCTTCAGGACGCTATAAAAACAGCTCAGCTAATTACAGCCGTAGGGGCCGATATGCAACGAACATTAATAGTGTCACAGCGCCATTCTAGAGAATCTCAAGGCAACTAAACCATGGCCTAGAGTACACAGAGTACACAACTAGGTTAAAGACTTCCTAAGTGAAAGCACAGATGAGGGGAAGCTTGATAAATTTGTGTCACCTAGCCATCCAATAACTAGCGGAACACCCCATAGTTTTATTCTCTCCCCTCATACAATTTACCATGGTGACGACGAAGTTGCATACATTACTAAAATGAGTACCAGGGCCGAGATAACGTATAACTATTCCAGTGTGTTTTTATTCCAAATCAGTCATTAGCACTCTATGATACCGTAGGTCAACATGTCTCGAACTCGTCTCATAGAAGCTGCTCTGCGCCCATATGTGCGGCGCCATACCCATTTTAACCTACCACGGAGGCCTAATGGCTCATTTCGAATCAAATGTGATTAAAATATTTGTACGATATACTGACCCAGGCCTAGATATAACCTTTACGATGACGACATAACTATTTGGTCCAGTCAAGGATTATCGGCGTACATTTTCAATGTACACTAGACACCATGCGTTAATAAGGCGAAACCATTGGGCTGAGGTGTTCCCGGTATAATTCAGAATATAGCGTCATTAGTGAAAACGTATACAGGCGAGCTTGTATATTTCTGGGTATACAATTACGGTTTGTACAATTGTCAACCGGGCCGATGACAATGTTTTCTTTAAAAAATGTCACTTGTAAGTTAGAAATTGCGACGTTGGTCAATTTTTAATACGTATAATTGTAACTCCTATCTCATCACTGAAAAGCATGCATATCCTACAAAGCCTGTCATTTGGTTAAAAAACGCGTAAGTCAAGGTCAACCATTGTTGTTGGTTGAGTGTGTCCTTTGTTTGGTTCTACTGAGCCAAGTTTGATAACAACAGCGTTTGTTTTTTTCCTTTTTTTTCCTTTTTAAGGCACCGCTGATATACTACGATGACAAGAGTGGCCGGCGTCTGAACTGCCAGTCGCCGAACTACTCCGACGTGAAAGAGCTGGTTCTGGACGCCCCCGTGACGCTGTCAACCGGCCGCCCGCGTTCGCAGGACAAGATATTCCGCAGAGTGTTCTGTGTGTTCGATACACTGTACGTATATTGCGGAACCACATTGGTAGAAATGAAACGAAATACACTATATCAGCTACGAAGCCTGGAAGAGTTTTTCTAGAAGAAACAGTTCGATTGCGCGATAGCGGTAAACGCGAGAGCAATGCCGTAACGTTACGTCGCACCTCATTGAGGTCCTGGATCCGTAGTTTGAACCCTCCAACAATTTCTGTCGGTCCACCGACCGAAAATGTAGGCCAAATGAACCGATGTTAACCGCGAAGTGTTGCTTCGTATCCTTCTCTCTCTCTCTCTCTCTATATATATATATATATATATATATATATATATACATATACCAGTGAAGCAAAGAGTCACAGGAGCCGGCACAGCAATAGTTAAAAAAATAGAAGCACGTAGGAAAAACACATACCAGGACTTTATTGACGTTCCGGCCGGGGTCCGGCCTTCAACAAGAGTGCGAATGCAAGCACACAGAGCTCAATTTATACATTTTCTCCTTAAGAGTGCAAAGATATAAAAATAAAAAGAAAAAGAAAGCAATACAACAAAACGTGAATGCAAACTTGCGCGTACACAGAGTGGCATTATTTTTTAAAAAAACGTGAGTAGAACAAAGCCGTGAACAGAAGCTCGGAAAACGGGGGTAGCCTATGGCCACATGCGCGTGCAGAGTTAGTGGCTTCATCAAAGTCAACTAAGTGTTCACATTAATGTCAACACATTGACAATGACTTCTTTATCGAGACGAAACGAAGACGGTCCTTATTGCCGGCCACATATTAGGGGCCGCTGAACAGCAGGTCACTTTTGTAACGAGTGCAGGCACGCGAACACAATCAGCCGTCTTCGCAACCATACGTGCATGCATGGAGGTCTTGCTGTATTCCTGTTTTTTTCTTGATCCGCTCAATAAGGTATTGATGCTCATCAGAAGGGCCATTGAAAAACGTTCGCGATGGTAGTCGTACAACGTGAATACGTGTTCCGGGCAGTCTTCCATGCAACAGTAAGGCGTACTCCTGACAACAAATCAATCTGTTTTGCCTGTGGCCGCCCCGGACATATCGCTCGCTACTGTCGGCGCCGCATGCCGTTGGCCGCCTCATATGGTTATGAACCAACGACTCGCTATGCCGACCAGCCACCGCCCCGCTACACTCCAGGATCACTTCCAAGCGCTCCTGATCGTCATGAGTCCTTCGACCGATGCTCTCCGTCACCAAGTCGGCGCTCTCTCTCCCCAATGCGTCGTCGGCCCATGCCTTCAGAAGAGGAAAACTAAACGCCGCAGTTCGTGAGGCAAGAACTGCGTCGCCGGCACAGCGTCCAAGTCCTCACATTTATCCGTCGCACGTAATTGCTGTTTCTGTCGAGCGAGTTCCCTTGTGAAAACTGGTGCCACCGTTTGTGTTATAAATGACTCTGTCGCTCCATCCGGAAAGTGACGACGCCAGTTGCTGGTGTAGCCCTGCGTACCGCAACAGCGCAGCATGTTCCGCCGTTAGCAGCTTGTACGGCCCGAGTTGTAATTGAGGACATGATGTACATCATTGAGTTCGTTATGCTGCCATCCTGCTCTCGCTATGTCATTCTTGGATGGGACTTCCTCTCACGACACAAAGCCATCATCGACTGTGAGCGGGCCGAAGTCGAACTTTCTCCTTTGAGCGATCTCCATTCAGACGATTCTCCAGAACTTCACCCTAAATTAGTCGTCGTTGAGGAGACCGACATTCCTCTGCACGCCGCTGTTGTTTTACCTGTGTTCTGTGGAAGCATCTCTGACGTCACTGTGTTGTTCGCCCCTTCTGAGACATTTATCGCAAAAAATACTGTACTGCTTCCCTTCGCGACCCTCGATTTCTCGGCTGGTTTCAGCCATATTTTCGTATGCAACCTTTTGTCCGCTCCGCTCATATAGCTCCGCGGTCATTGTCCCGGCCATGTCCAAGCCATTCAGTCCCTGTACATCGTCGACGTGCCAGATGCTACTTCTCGCGGCGGCCTTACTGACTTCTGCACTCTTTCTGCTACCGACAAGTTTTGCGCCGACATCTTTAGCCCCACCATCGCTGAAGGCCTTGCACCAGAGCAGTGTTCGGAGCTTATCGCAGTCCTGTACCATTTTCGTTCTTCTTTCGACGCTATTCAGCCTTCCCTTGGATGCACGTCAACTGTCACGCACCACATCGACACGGGCTCCCATTCACCACTGCGGCAGTCACCACACCGTGTGTCTCCTCAGGAGCGCCGTGTGATTAGTGAGCATGTTGACGAGATGCGTCGCCGCCACATTGTTCAGCCCTCTCACAGTCCGTGGGCCTCGCCGGTCGTTCTCGTTAAGAAGATGGATGACTCTATCCGCTTCTGTGTTGACTTTCGCCGCTTAAATAAGATCACCCGCAAAGACGTGTACCCTCTACCGAGAATAGCTGATGTCCTAGACTGTTTACAGGGGCCTGAATTCTTCTCTTCACTCGACTTGCGCTCAGGGTATTGGCAGGTTCCCATGGCCTCCGCTGACAAGCCCAAAACTGCATTTGTTACCCCTGATGGGCTTTATGAGTTCAACGTGATGCCTTTTGGCCTCTGTAATGCCCGCGAAACGTTCGAGCGAATGATGGACACTGTTTTGCGTGGCTTGAAATGGCAAACATGTCTGTGTTACCTCGACGATAATGTCGTCTTCGCTACGGATTTTACGACACATCTTCACCGCCTCAGGAGCGTTCTGACGTACCTTACCAACGCTGGGCTCCAACTTAATCTAAAAAAATGCCACTTTGCCGCTCGAAAGTAAACCATCCTTGGCCACGTCGTGTCTAAGCACGGCGTCGAACCTGATCCCGCGAAATTGCGTGCCGTTACTGACTTTTCCAGACCAACGAATCTCAAAGAACTTCGCAGTTTCGTCGGCTTATGTTCGCACTTTCGACGTTTTATTCGCAATATCGCGTCTATAACACGCCCTGTGACACAGCTTCTGGGTAGCTCCGGCGACCTGTCATCATGGTCTCCAGCCTGCGACGAGGCGTTCACTACTTTACGGCGTCTTCTCGCTTCGCCTTCTATTCTGCGTCACTTCGATCCTGCAGCTTCGACGGAGGTACACACAGACGCCTGCGGAATAGGTCTCGGCGCCGTCCTAGCACAACGAAAACCCGGGCATCCTGAATACGTTGTTGCTTATGCCAGCCGTACCCTCACCAAAGCGGAGACAAACTATACTGTGACTGAAAAAGAATGCTTAGCCATCGTATGGGCCCTTAGCAAGTTCAGCCCTTACTTGTATGGCCGCCCGTTTGACGTTCTCACAGATCATCACACCCTTTGTTGGCTATCAATTTGAAAGACCCATGTGGCCGCCTTGCCCGATGGGCTCTTTAACTTCAAGAGTTCGACATCAACGTCGTCTACCGCTCTGGCCGCACGCACTCGGATGCTGATGCTCTGTCACGGTCTCCTCTGCCTATACCGACCTTAGTTGCCTGTCAACACTCACACCCGTCGTCTCGCTTCTCACCATCGACAGAATTGCTTTCGAGCAGCGCCACGACCCCTGGATAGCGGCCCTCCTCGGCCTACTTTCCGACACGCCCACGCTGCCAGCCTCTCGCGAACTCTGCCGCCAAGCTGTTCACTTCACCATTCGCGACGACCTTCTGCACCGACGCAACTACGCATCTGACGGCCGCAAATGGCGACTCCTCTTACCGCGCGGCCTGCGGTCCACTATCTGCGCATACTTTCACGTTGACCAGCAGTGCGCCCACACTGGAGTCTTCAAAATATATGAACGACTTCGTCAGCGCTACTACTGTCGAGGAATGTTTACATACGTTCGAAAATTCGTTCGCTCATGTACGGACTGCCAACGTCGGAAATCTGCGCCTTGCCGTTCAGCCGCAGCGCAGCCCCTTCCCTGTCCCGTCCGACCATTTGATCGAGTGGGCATTGATCTTTATGGTCCGCTTCCTATGACACCCGTCGGTAACCGCTGGATTATCGTCGCCGTCGACCATCCTACGCGATATGCAGAAACTGTGGCACTACCAGCCGCCACTGCGCGCGACGTCACCTCCTTCCTGCTCCGCTGTTTCATCCTCCGTCACGGCCCACCTCGTGAACTTCTCAGCGACAGAGGGCGCGTCTTTTAAAGACGATAGTCTTTCTTGGGGAACTTAAACGCTGAAAATTTGGTCTGTCTGTCTGTCTGTCTGTCTGTCTGTTTGTCTGTCTGTCACCCGATTCAGCCACCCGGCCAAAGTTGGACCACTTGCTTACCGCCCACACTACTTAAACTGGTACGACTGTTCATACTTGTGAACGTTATCGATCACAAAGTAAATATTACGCATATCTGAGGCGCAACATCACTAGGTAAGTATTAGGAGGTGTGTTCCTTTAATAGAAAATACATAGATACGTAACTCTAAAGACACTAGTTTCTTAAGCTGCGCTGAAAATGCCATGCTATGCGCGCCTACGAACGACGTTCCCCGACTGCACGCCGAAGAGCGCCCTCTGCCATGGAGGAAGGAAACCCTCTGCACAAGCTCATGTTTCCCGATGTATTGCCAGATGGTATCCATGTCTCACGCAGCGCCTCCTCAATTTTATCCATGCCAGCCAGATGCGGCCGAATCAACATGAAGGAAGCGCTGTCTGAGGCAGGGCAAAACATAAATGGCCGCTTGATGAAAAAGGTTGTCGCAGTTTCACCTGAAAGGCGAAGCATCAATTCCGATAGCAAATTTGTAGAGAGCTATACGGAGTAATAATATTAGCTTTATCAGCTGTATAAACTTGGACATGCAGCAGCACCGGCAACACGCAGAACTGTTGTCGACGCCGTCGGCGTTTTGCCCGCGTTCGCTCAAAATGCGTGCGGCGTTGGTGACTGTTGCCGGAGCCTCTGATATAAATAGGCACTTGGTGCCGCAGCTAAACGTCGCCTCCCTTCCCTCCCCCCTTCCCCCCCCGCGTCGGAAGAAGGTGCGTTTGCTCTACATATATGGTGATTGTAAAGGAGGAAAGAGACGCCTACTTCTGCAGCCCTTAAGGGAGCACGGCGCAGAACGCGCGTTTGTTCTCCGCCGTGCGTTCACTCCCCGTGAAAGCGCGCGCCCCTCGCGCCCTGAGGAACGCGGGTGGCGCTCGAAGACGGCGGACGCTCTCCGCATCGGCTCCGTCAATAATCACCGATTATTGCGGTGCTTCACGCCAGTGTCCCAAAATTCTGGACTCATCGTCACCGCCAAGTTCTCTGCTTCACCCGGATACCACCCGCGCCCAGGTGGGCCCATTTTTCGGCAACTTCTGCGTGTTTGATCTCCACGACGGCTCCCCGCCGGGCTTGACGTTCCGTTAGGCCTAGCTCCGCATCGCCCGGGTTTTCCCGGCGTGATGGCGGACGCCACCACGGTTACGGGTTATGACCCGACCTCACTTCGGGTCGTGACGATGGAGACCACCTCCTCGGACCAAGCCATGCCCTCGGAGCACGAGTATTTAGCCGACATGGTGAAACTCTGGCAACGGAAGCAATCCCAGGCCGCGGCTCCGCCCAAGGGCCAAGGGTCGCGCGCCGCCACCCTGCCACAGGTGGCTGCCTCCGGCTCGTCCACGCGCCTCTCTCCAGACGGAACGTGCACCGCACCACCTTCCCCGCCGAGGCGTCAACCCAAGTGGCGACCCCGCCATACTCCTCGTCTCTCCCGTGACGACTACATCGTCGTGCTGAAGCCTCGAGGCGTCAACCCAAGTGGCGACCCCGCCATACTCCTCGTCTCTCCCGTGACGACTACATCGTCGTGCTGAAGCCTCGCGCACCTTTTGAGCTCAAGTCGGTCCTCCCGTCCGATCGTGCCGGCGACGCGATTCGTGCATACCTGGGAGAACACTCGTCCACCTCTTTCCACGTGTGGCCAGTGTGGGACCAAAACGTTCTCGTGTGCAGTGTCACCTCGTTACCTATTGCGCAGCGCCTACTTGGGGACATCCAGTTGCCGGTGGGAGACCAGCAGCGCCCTTTTCGGGGCCATGCCAAGGCGTCCGGGGATATCTGCCGGGGTGTCATCACCATCAACCCGGCTGAAACCCCACAGCGCATCAAATCAGAACTAGAATGGTCGCAAGGCTCTATCCTGGCGGTCCGCAAACTCGGTGACTCTACTGCAGCGGTGGTGACCTTCGAGGGCACGAAACTCCCCCGCTTCATCTTCTACCACAGTGTCGTGGCCTACGTGCGCCCGTACAAGAAGACAATCCCGGCCTGTTCCCTCTGCGGCACCATTGGGCATCGACCCTCGGCCTGCCCGCGACCCACTCCCGGTCGCTGTACCCGCTGTGGCACTCAAGTCCAAGTGACTTCGGAAGGCCTAGCTGAACACGAATGTAACCCGACATGCCTTCTCTGCTCCGGCCCGCATGAAACCGGCGCTCGGGGATGTCCAGGGAAATATCGGAAACCTACACCACCATCGACCTCAAAGCCAACTGCAGCCCCGTCACCGGGCACGCGAGCGGCTTCCCAACCCAAGCCTGGATCACGTCTCCAGACCCCGGCGAACCCACCGCCGACCACCTCAGTGCACTACCCGCCGCTTGTCGTGGCGCCACCTCAGGTGAGCAGCTGGGCAGGGATTACTGCTCCTCAGCCTCTCCCTCCCCCCTCCTTCTCTAGAGCTCTCCGCTCTACGAAAACAGAACGCACTTCTTCAGCGGCAAATCGCAGCTCTCACTAAGCAGGTGGCAACTTTCCAACTGCAACAACAGAAACCGGCAGGACCCCCCACTGCCGCCCCAGTTGTTAATACCGTTGACCCTCAGCCTAGCCCTCGCGCTACGCCCACCCCGCGTACTCCCCCCGCTCCCCCGGCTTCGTCCACGGCGCCGGCTGCTCAACCAGTTACGGGGGCACCTCAGAGCCCTCTTTCTATAGACCACACCCTGCCGCTCGAGGACCGTATTACTCGTCTAGAAAATGTAGTCCTCTACCAAATTTCCACCATTAATGTACAATACATTGTAGCTGAGGTGGTTCAGGCGGTTCAGGCCTGGGCTCTCACCCAGTTCCGCACCAGATCATCTCGCTCGCGCTCGGCCTCCCCGAGCAGCAGCTCTGCCCCGCGTCGACGCAAAGTAGCCGGTTCCTCTTCCCCGGCCATCAACCCGGCTTCCATCCCCCTTCCTGCTCCCCAAGGCCAGGGGCAGGGCATGGAGGATGACCCATAAAATTTTGGATTTTCATCATGGCGACTCCTTCATCTACACATTCACCATCATCTCAATTCGAAATCATCCAGTGGAACTCCAGTGGCTTCGGGAACAGGCGAAAGCGCTCGCATCTTCTCCTCTTCCTTCAATCTCGGGGCTCTCTCCCTTCCGTTCTTGCCCTCCAAGAAACCGGTCCAAACCCTATCCTTTCAGGCTACTGCTCCTATATAGGCGGCACCACCACCAGTCTCCTCGTTCACAAATCATATACGGCTGTTCTGGTCGATCTAGACCTTGACCTTCCCTATGATTACTACATGGTCTCCGTTCTTCCCCAGAAGCGCGGGGCCCAGTCAATCCATATTCTCAACGTGTACTGTCCCCCGCACCTTCAACGGGTCACTTTCGCGGAACTCTTCTATCGGGCTCTCCAAGCGGCGGCTCGGCAACCCCTTGTGGTGGTTGGAGACTTCAATGCTCCTAGCCCACACTGGGGGTACCACTATGAAAACGCTCGGGGCCGCAAGCTTAAGGAGCTTATCTCTACTCTCGGTTTCACGCTGCTCACCGACCCAGCGCATCCCACACGCCTGGGAAATTCAGTGACACGCGATACCTGCCCGGACCTCTCGCTCACACGAAACATTAGACATGTTACGTGGGAGAACCTCGAAGACACTCTTGACAGTGATCATTTCCTGCTTCGGATTGCCTTCCCGACGCAGAAAATGCGCCAAATCCGGGGCCCAGCCCGCATCACGGACTGGTCAGCTTTTCACACTACGCCATTCCCCCTGCTCCCATCCCCGCAGGACTACCAGGCATGGGCATCATACGCCCTCCACACACATCAATCATACACCCGATGCATTTGTACCTCCACCTCAGCCCCCGCAGTAGATCCGCACCTCCTCCATCTTTGGGAGGCACGGCACAGCCTTACCCGCCGATGGCGACGATACAAGCTAAATCGTAAGCTTCGCTCCCGCATACAGGCGCTTACCGCGGAAGCAGCTGACTACTCTGCACAGCTTGCGGACACAAATTGGGTCGATACCTGCATGAAGGCAGCAGGTCAGATGAGCTCCAAGAGTACGTGGCGGCTCTTTAGGAGCCTTCTGGATCCTTCCACTACCCGCGGGGAAACACAACGACAACTTCGTCGCGCCTACTATGCCTACCAGGGCCCAACGAGCCAACTCGCGAACGACCTCTGCGACCGCTATCTGTGTCGTACCGTCGACCCCAAGGGCCCGGAGTACTTCTACTCCGGGCTCCCCAACCCCGAACTCGACGCCCCCTTCACGCTTCCCGATCTTCGGGCGGCGCTGGCCAAAATGAAGCGAGGTACTGCCCCAGGCCGGGATGGTATTACGGTCACTCTCCTGGCCAACCTTCCCGACTCAGCATACCTCTCGCTCTTACATTTAATCAACACAGTATGGGAGGGAGAACCCCTCCCCGCGGAATGGACCACTTCGGTGGTCACATTCATTCCCAAACCCGGTAAGCCCGTCAGCATTGAGGCATTGCGCCCCATCTCGCTCACCTCCTGTGCGGGCAAACTCATGGAGACCATGGTCCGCGACCGTCTCTCCGCATATCTGGAAGGGAAAGGCGTCTTTGCTGATTCGATGTTTGGGTTTCGCTCACATCTGTCGGCACAGGACGTCCTTCTCCATCTCCAGCACGACATCATTGTACCTAATACTATGCGCCGCAATGACAAAGCCGTTCTGGCCCTCGATCTCCGAGGCGCCTTCGACAATGTCAAACACAGTAGTATTCTTACCAACCTTAGCACCACGAATTGCGGATCTAGAGCCCCCTTCCCCAGTGCAGGGTAGCCTACCGGGCTCAGCCTGGTTAACCTCCCTGCCTTTCCCCTATGACTTCTCTCTCTCTCTCTCTCTTTCTCTAGAGCTTTCGGGTACATCTGTGCATTCCTCTCACATCGCACCGCTTTCATCCGCATCGACTCTGCAGAACACGGTCCGTACCCACTAGGCACCCGGGGTACACCACAGGGAGCGGTCCTCTCCCCGCTCCTCTTCAATCTAGCCATGCTCCAACTTCCTTCGCTCCTCGCCCAGGTAGAGGACATACACCACGCTTTATACGCAGATGACATTACCATCTGGACCAACTCGGGCTCCCCAGCACAAATTGAAGACCGCATGCAGCGCGCGGCTCTTATTGTGGACACCTATGCCTCATCATGTGGCCTGGAATGTTCCCCTACCAAATCATCTCTTCTCTCAATCTCACCTCTACCGCCACCTCAGATATATCTCCCGTCTGGCCCGATACAGGTCGTCTCGGAAATTTGCATATTAGGCCTCCACATCTCCTCTACTCTCAACCCTGGTTCTACCATTGTCCGTCTTCGACGCACTAGCGAGCAGGTTAGCCGTATGATTCGGCGGGTCTCCACCAAACGTGGCGGCCTCCGCGGCTGGCACTCCCTCCGCTTGGCTCAAGCGTTTGTGACCAGCAGAGTCCTTTACGCCACTCCCTACCTTCGCTTGCGTCGCCACCACTAGAACCAGCTGGACGCACTGCTCCCCTCGGTTCACAAGCGAGCACTAGACCTTCCCATTGCTACCTCCAATCGCCGCTTTGCGGCCTTGGGAGTACACAACTCGTATGACGAGTTGCGGGAGGCCCATCTCGTCAACCAAGTCAATCGCCTGTCCCAGACGACTCCTGGGCGCCGCCTTCTGGATAGGCTCTCACTGAACCCGATATCTACCCCACTTTCCCCTGCTTCCGTCCCGGAGCTATGGCGGCACAAACTTTGGGTTGAACCTCTTCCTCGCAACATGGATCCCACTCAACACACAGGCAGACGCCTAGCCCGAGCACACTCTCTTCACACTCGGTACTCCAATTCTCCTGGCGTCTTCTATGTAGATATGTCGGGACCAACTCCCTCCGGACACTTTACGGCCGCAGTGATCTCTGAGGGCCACCACATTGATGGCCTCTCTTTCCGCTCGCCGGACACAACACAGGCCGAAGAGGTGGCCATCGCTTTGGCCGCCTCTCACCCGACCTCAAGGGTCATTATCACGGACTCGCGCTACGCCTGTTCCCGATACCTCCAGGGTACCATAGCTCCTCTGGCCGCCCACCTTCTTCGGGCGGCCTCATGGCGCTTTGAGCCTCACTCCATCCGCATCGTCTGGTCTCCTGGCCACGCGGGTCTCCCCGGTAACGAAGCGGCGCATGCCGCTGCCTGCGTCTCTCCCTCCCGGGCCGTTACCACCTCCGACTCTGCGTCTACCCCAGACACCTCAGCTCTTACGCAGTACCGCGCAATTCTAGAGCATTATCGCAGCTCACGCCGCCTTTACCCAGACCCTGCACGGGGCCTCTCTAAAGTGGATGAAAGACTTCTGAGACGCTTGCAGACTAACACCTTCTTGTGTCCTGCGGCCGCCCAGCATTTCATGCCGGGTATACACGGCTATTGTGCGCATTGTGGGGTCCTGGCCGACACCTATCACATGATGGCAGTATGCCCCTCCATACCCCTTCCTTTTTCATCCCCCTTCCCCCTACCCACAAGAGAGGCTTGGGAGGAGTTCCTGCTTGGCTGCTCTACCCTGGACACTCAACGCTCCCTGGTGGCCCGCGCCCGAGCGGCGATCATTTCCAGTGGACTTCCGGAATAGGGAGACCACCCAAGTGCTTCTGTAGAGCAACTCTCTGTACTTTTCTGATTAAATGTTTCTCCACCACCACCACCACCTCGCGCCCTTTCACTCGCACATACAGCGTTCGGCGGCGCGCGGCGACGATTTCATCTCCATTGACGCCATACGGAACCTCACGGCGACGGCGACGGCGACGCCGACGGCAGAAATCTGCTTTTGAGTGTCCATATAATTGCTATCGCAATAATAATGCGGTAAAATGAAATCTGTCCAAACAAACCTCCATTGCATTTATCATGCCAGGACGGAAATGGTACGAGAACAGCATCACGGGTGGCCGCGGATCAGACCAGCACTCATGTAGTACGGCCGGCAGAAGACTATCGTCTTTCGACGACATTTGCAGCGAAGCACGCAGATACGCGGCAATTTTTTGTCAGAGGTTGTCGAAGCAATTCTGGCTCAGTAGCACGTTATTCATAGGACAACCACCGCCTACCATCCCCAGACCAATGGACTCACCAAACATTTCAACTGGACCCTGGGTGACATGCTAGCCATGTACGTCGCATCTGACCGCACAGATTGGGACCTTATCCTACCATTTGTTACGTTCGCCTACAACACTGCAACCAAGACTACCACTGGCTTTTCACCCTACTTTTTGCTCTACGGCCGTCACCCATCCCATACCGTGGACATCCTGCTACCCTACCAGCCCGATCCTTCTGAGTGTGTGCCCGTTTCGACTGCAGCACGTCATGCCGAGGAGTGTCGCAAGTTAGCGCACCACTTCACCACCACTGAGCAACAGCGCCAGAAAAGGCTCCATGACGCTCACTGTGTGCAACCTGTCTTCTCTCCCGGCGATGGTGTTGACATCATTGTCAACACATTGACAATGATTTCTTCATCGAGATGAAACGAAGACGTTCCTTGTTGCCGGCCACATATTAGGGGCCGCTGAACAGCAGGTCACTATTGTAACGAGTGCAGGCACGCGAACACGCGATCAGCCGTCTCCGCAACCCTACGTGCATGCATGGAGGTCTTGCTGTATTCCTGTTTTTTTCTTGATCCGTTCAATGAGGTATTGAAGCTCATCAGAAGGGTCATTGAAAAACGTTGGCGATGGTAGTCGTACAACGTCAATACGTGTTCCGGGCAGTCTTCCGTGCAACAGTAAGGCTGGGGTAATCGTCACGGTAGCGGGCGGCGGTGTGGAGTGATATTGGCCGAGATATTCTGCCACAGCAAATCTGCATATCTGCAGTCGTGTGGATCCCTCTCCATTAGTCCAACTATATTGTTGCGGGAATAACGTTTATTTAGAAATTATGACAATATACAAAGGTTACAACAGTCACAAGCAGCGGCGACGGATGCAAGGCTGTCGCACGCCTCCGGCCGCTTCGTCGCCGTCATCTTCGTCCGACGGACAGTAGCAGCCCGTCTCGTGGCACTAACCCCCCCCCCCCCCCTCCCCTCTGGGCGAGAGCGCCGACCCGGTGCTTGCTACGACGGACCAGAGGGGCCGGTTACGTGCGGTTTAAGTCTTGCCACGTGCACAATAGTGGAAGGCTGTGGCGTAGACGGTGCAGGCGCGATGACTGGTTTGATTTGACACGTAATGTCGGTGACTTGACGTAGCACCCTGTAAGGACCATCGTAGCGCGACAAAAGCTTTTCGGAGAGACCGATGCGGCGGGACGGAGACTACAGTAGCGCGAGGGCACCTGGGGCGTAACACACGTCTCTGTGGCGACTGTCATACAGGGCTTTTTGGGAAGCCTGGGACACTGTGAGCCAGTCACGAGCGATCTGGCGAGCTGTGTCGGCGCGCGCTTGGCGTCGCGAACGTCCGTAGTGGTTGAGCTCACGGGAAGTAAAGTATCAAGAGGCAGAGAAGGTTCGCGTTCATGCAGGAGGTAAAACGGGGAGTAGCCAGTGGTGTCAGGTAGAGACGAGTTCTATGCGAAAGTAACGTACAGCAAAGTAGCGTCCCAATCGCAGTGGACGGCTGAGACGTAGCTTTAAATCATGTCGGTCAGAGTGCGGTTCAGGCGCTCTGCCTTCCATTCGTTTGCGGGTGATAAGCAGTTGTGAGCTTGTGGCGGGTGCAGCAGCAACGAAGGATGTCCTCGATGACGCGAGACAAAAAGTATCGGCCTTGATCGGTCAGAAGCTGTCGAGGAGCACCATGATGCAAGATGATGTCATGAAGAAGAAAGTCGGCGACATACGTAGCGCAGCTGGCTGAGAGAGCACGGGTACTGGCGTATCGCGTCGCCTAGTCGGTCGTGACGGCGACGCACTTGTTGCCTGATGCCGAGGTTGGACAGGGGCCAAGAAGGTCGAGCCCAACACGAAAGAACGGTTCGGCGGGAATGTCTATAGGATGAAGCAGGCCGGCAGGTAACATAGCTGGCCTCTTGCGGCGCTCACATTTGTCGCAGCTAGTGACATATCGTTGGACGGAGCGATAGAGACCAGGCCAGAGCAAACAGCACCTGACGCGATAATAAGTGCGGGTGACACCAAGGCGAGCGATGAGCTCATCGTGAAGCTGGCGAAGGACAGCTGACTGCTGATGGGCAGGCACGACAAGGAGGCGTTCAGGGCCCTTAGGATGCATATTATGGCGGTATAAGGTGCCATCCTCAAGGAAGAACAAGCGGAGTGAAGGTTCGGGTGTGGCGGAGTTGAGACGGTCGATGATACACCGTAAAGCCGAGTCGCGGCGTTGTTCGTCCCGTATATTAACGAGGTGCGAGATAGACAAGACGCAGGTGTCGGTGTCTTGCTCAGTGACGTCAAGGGAATCCACGGGATGCCGTGATAGACAGTCGGCATCTTGATGAAGCTGACCAGACTTGTGGACCACTGAAAACGAGTATTCTGGGAGGCGCAGAGCCCAACGACCAAGGCGGCCTGTAGGGTCTTTGAGCGAAGAAAGCCAACATAGGGCATGATGATCTGTTACGACAATAAAAGTGCGGCCAAACAGATAGGGACGAAATTTGGCGACAGCCCAGACAAGAGCAAGATAATCTCGTTCTGTGATAATGTAATTCTTCTCCGGTGCGGACAGGAGGCGACTAGCGTACGCACTAATACAGTCATGGCCTCCTTGACGCTGAGCGAGGACGGCAGCGATTCCATGGCCGCATCCATCGATAAGCACCGAAAAGGCAGCAGCATGGGGCGAGCCCCATGTTAAAGCAACGTCTTTTTTGAGGAGCGCAGTAAGGGAACGCGCAACGTCGGTGAAATTACGTATAAAACGTCGGAAATAGGAGCACAATCCAATGAAACTGCGCACGTCTTTAGCCTAACCTAACAATGTGCAGGAAAATTCTTCACGGCGCGAACTTTTTCAGGATCGGGCTGGACACCCGCCGCGTTGACGAGATGGCCAGGTACGGTTATTTCAGGGTGCCCGAAACGGCATTTTGAGGCGCTGAGCTCGAGACCGGCATTGCGGAATACCTCGAGATTGGCGGAGAGGCGCTGAAGATGGCTGTCAAATGTTGGCGAAAAAACAATGACATCGTCAAGGTAGCACAAGCAGGTTGACCATTTCAAGCCACGAAGAAGCGAATTCATCATGCGCTCGAATGTGGCCGGTGTATTGCAAAGGCTGAAAGGCATCACTTTAAAGTGATAGAGGCCAACTGAAGTTATGAATGCGGTTTGTTCGCGGTCCAGAGGGTCAACAGTAATCTGCCAATAAAGTGAGCGAAGGTCAATAGACGAAGAAATATTGGGCGCCGTGAAGACAGTCGAGTGCGTCGTCTACACGGGGCAAGGGATAAACCATCTTGTTTGTGATCTTGTTGAGGTCTCTATAATCAACACAATATCGCCAGGTGTTGTCCTTCGTGACCAGCACAACAGGAGCGGCCCAAAGACTATGGTTTGATGATGCTCTTGGCCAGTATTTTGTCGACTTATTTTTGGATTATGACGCGTTCCGCAGCGGAAATGCGAAAGGGAACCGGTGAACCGATTGAGTATCGCTGGTGTGGATGGTGTGCTGAACAATTGATGTCTGGTCTAAAGGGCGATTCTCGTGATCAAAGATATTGGAATATGACAGCAAGACCCGACCAAGATATTCTGTTCGCGTAAGCGGGAGGTTGGCTGATATCATTTTTTCGAAATCTGCACATGGCGACGAGGTGGCTGTGAGAGAGCCAGAAACAGTTCGAGGACCGTCGACGGCTAACACAGAAATCGCGCATTCCTGCAACGACGACACCATGGCAAGCGCGATACCGGCAGGTAGAACATGGTTAGAAAGGCCAAAGTTCAAAAAAGGCAGGCAGGTTTTGTTGTCGCGTATGGTTACCACAGTGTGCGGGAGGACGACAGAGTGCGTCAGGACCACATAGAGAATCGGGGAAACAATGTATTCACCATCCCACAAAGGAGGAGAGGAACTTAATGGGACGTACGTGGAGGCTTGCGGTGGCAGATGGAGGAACTCGACAGAACATAAGCGGCTGGGAGTGTCCGATAGTACGTGGGCGTCAAATGGGAGTTCCGGTTGAAGAACACCTATCGAGCAGTCGATGAGGGCGGAGTGCATCGAGAGACAGTCTAGGCCAAAGATCACGTCGTGGGGACACTGCGCAAGCACGGCAAACAAACTAATGGTCTGATCGTCAGCAATGCAATATCAAGTTTTGGCCATAGGCCCTAGTAAGGGCACAAGTAAGTGTACAAAGTAAGGGTACAATTGGGGAATAATGAAACCGGAGCTGTCGTCGCGCTCGTGTCAGCGGTTTGGCAGATGGTGCAGCTCCTAATTGCGTTTTCGACTTGCTTGTTCACGCCCGGCCACCAAAAGCGTTCATGAAGGCGCACCTTAGTTCGGACAATTCTAGGGTGAGATTCACGAGCGGTTGCGATTACATTAGCTGTAAGAGACGTGGGAACAAAAACTAAATTGAGGAGGGAGGGTGCTTTACGTGACATAATCATGATATGATTCTGGGGCGTGCCATTGTGGCGCACTTAGGATTAAGTTTTACCACCTCGGGTTATGTAATGTGCAGCCAATCCACGGTTGACGGGTGATTTGTGCATTTCGTCTTTCATGCTGTTCGCTGCCGTAGCCGGGCTTTGATCCAGTGTCCTAGGGCTTAGCAGTGCAACGTCAAAGTAACTACTGTACCGCGGCGGGTCCACAGGGGGACGATGAGTCGCTGCCCTCTCAAGAGTAAGTTCCCGACGATCGAAAGCTCTTCGTGCACCCCGAAGAAAGGCCGAAGTTCAGAAGATAGTTAACTGCGTTCGCGCCTCGATTACTGTACAAAACTCTTGAACTGCGCTATTGTGGACGATGAGCCGCGGTCCTCTCAAAAGTAAGTTGCCGACGATCAAAAGTTCTTCGTGCACCCTGAAGAAAGGCCGAAGTTGAGAAGATAGCGAACTGCGTGCGCACCTTGATTATTGAAGAAAGCCCTTGACCTGCACTATTGTGCGATCCTCGCTGACGGTTAGTTCCAGCTGCGCTTTGGTCAAGCAAGGACGCTGAACCAACGACAGAACTTTATTAAGTGAAGCGTGTTTCCAGTGAGATGAAATAGGAAGATGAGATAGGGAATCTGCGATTTGGTCATCTGAACCCTTTCGGTACTTCACAGCGTAGGTATAGCACGGACGACGTTCAGACCTGTGAGAAACTCGAAGAGGACGTCTTTCAGTTCCTTCAGATGATGTCAGAGAGGCAAGAGCTTGGTGGGGCATCCCCAAAGATATATCTGGCAATGTTCGCATGCCCAGGGACATACAAATGGTTGGCGTTCTCCTACTGAATATTTTCTTTCCCTCTAGAGATAAGTTGCGAGAACAGAAAGATATTGTGCCTACATTATGTCCGTCAACGTTTTGGTGGCCCCTAGGCTCAGTCTTAAGAGTCTGTGGAGACAACAACGGATATAGCAGGGTCAAACCTGTGAAGAACTTGGCTGGAGGACAGTAGAAACATTACCTTGCAGAAGCTACTGTGCACAGTGTCACCCCAAATAATCGATTGGAATTTCCGAAGGAGGATTCTCTTTGGTTACACTACGTCATTAAGACTAGGCCTAAATTTAGCAAATTACTTAACCAATCGGAGAAATGAACGCAGGGTTACAGTGTCGGTGGGAGCAGCTATGTTCATGATAGCATCTGGCGCTTCTGGAGGTGGCGAGGTTGCTTGAGCTCCTGCCGTGTGGTCCAAAAAGTATAGTTATGCCGTGAAAAATTAGCACTTGTGCTTCAGCTGGAGGCGAACAGCTTTGATTTTACACAAGAGAGCGGCAAGGCTTGCGATATGCTGAAAACGCTGTTGCCAACCCCAAGCACACTCGTCTGAATCGATAAAGTCGAGTGCCTTGTAGTAAGTGAATTTTTGGTGTTTTAAGGTAATATTATCATAATCAAACTTACTAACCAACAAAATTTTCTTACGGGGGAAATTCGCAGTGTGATATTGTGGGATGGTGCCAGGGGCGTAGCCAGAGATTTTTTTCGGGGGGGGGGGGGGTTCAGCGGCCCGACCGGGGCGGGGGGGGGCAAGCTTCTGCTTTTCTCTGCGTCACGTGATCGATAATAAATATCGGTAGTTTAAGCAGACTCTATACATGTATATCAAAGACATGGGACCGCCCTCCCCCCCCCCCCCCCCTCGCGTGTGCGTGTGCTTGTGAAGAAATTCAGTAAAAATTAAAGTAAGCTCAGTAAATACAGTAAGTACGACAGGTACAGTGGGCGTTTGGAGGAACAGTCTCTCATCGCGCCACTGAATGAACCAGTCTACTAAAACGCATCATTGAGACGACCCGTGTGATCGGAGAACACATCATTAATTGTTAATTTCCGTTAAGCGTAGATGGCGTCGTCCTCGTCGGGGCGAAGGGCGTTTCACAAGTCAAGGGCGGCTATACGCGTGAAAATGTACGTGTGACCAGGCTATACCTACTCCCATAGCAATAGCTTGTTCGCTGCGTCTTTGCGTTAGAAAACTTAAATATGCGCAAAAACGCGTAAGGCTTTTTTTTTCGAAGCTTTCGTCGCCCTGCTCCCTCATACGAGAGGGTTGCATTTCCTGCGGCAAGTGCATGGGCCGCTGTGTCTTCCGCTGTGTGCGAGCGTGCAGCCGTCATTTGCCTTTACGTCAACAGATTCAGAACTGTACAGAATATTTCACCGCACAGCATAGATATGGCAAGTGTACGCATTTTAAGTAGTGCGTGCGACTCATTTCTGCTTCACTTACGCCGGTGCAAACAGGAAGTGGCTTTGTACCTCGCAGAATCTCGACTGATTGGTGTACTAGTGATGCAGGAATGAACTCCGGTCTTGTTCAATGCATAGTGCACATAATCAATTTCTCAGGACGCATGAACTCCGACGAGAACTGTCAACGCCTGCAACAAGAGTTTACTTACGCTGTACTGCGGACAGCGGTAATTCATGCTTGTCGGCTGTCTGTTTCATGCATTCTGTTGCGAATCGATGGAATTTCACTGCTGTCATCAACCCCTTCGTGTGTACATTGCTGGTTTGATATTCCACAACAAAACAGCAACTACCAGCCTTCTGTAATTGCTGGTTTGGGATTCAACAACACAACAGTAATTACCAGCCTTCCGTAGAGGCGCAATCGCAAACAAGAGACGTTTCTCGCGCAGACTAAGCCTACGTTCACACTTGGGAAGCGGCAAGCGGGCGGAAAGGCCAAAGCGGCCGGAAAATGTTTTCTACGCCTGTCCAAGTTGTTCACATTTGTTTTGCTACCGCCGCGGCTGCCGCTGCCGTTTTCTTCCAGATCCATCTAGTCTGCGTATGTTTGTCGGCATGGTGGCGCTCATTATCACATTATTTCGAGCAGTATGTTCATTCATTGACCCACGTACCATCATCAAAAGTGATCATTTTACGCAACTTCGCGTGTCATCTACGACCTTCGGTAAATTCCTTGTTGGCGTTCCGTAATTCTCCTCACACGGGTGCGGTAGCGCTGAGTCACAGGTTGGTGCCTAGGCGTGATAATATTTCTTTAATAGTTTTTATTTACAAGTTGTAATAACATTTCATCATTTCGTATTGTCGGCGCCTCCAGGACACCAAAGGGGCAACGGGAACACCACAGCTAAAACCCGGGCTGGCCCTTCTGTTGGGGCTCGCCAAAGCCTGCGCGTCCTACGTGAGACCTACGCTCTCAATCTGTAGTCGCGACGAGAAGAGCACCCCACGACTTCTGCAACATACCATACACGTGCGAGGAGAATTATGGAGCGCCAACGAGGAATCTGCCTAACTATTGTCTTCCATGCCACCTACTTGTTTTCTAGAAATGGACAATGAATAAACGGAAGACGCGGACACCTCGGAAACTGTGGTGGTGGGTCCGCCTGGCTTTGCAAAAGCGCGAGAAGTTGGGTCACGCTAAGGCTTCGTTGCCGCACCTCCGGTCGCGTGACGTTGAATACTATCGCGAGTATTGCTGACAGTACGTTTTAGTGCCACTCTTGTCGTAGAGCAAGGGCTGGTTCTTGGTCGCGTCGATCAGCATTAAAGCCTACACTTTTGGTGCCATGTTCAATTTTAAGACCGGTTGTTTACATGCTAGTGTAGCTTCCAGTGAAGCAGAACGACTTTCCGCCGCGTTTCCGCTTCGCCATGGCGAAAAAATCGGCCCGACACCGATTTGGCTCGCAGCCTGTTTTTCTGCCTGTTTTGCCGCCTAGGCGGGCGGATTTTTGCAAGATTTTGCCGCTTCCGATAGCTTCGAGACCAAGTGTGAACGTAGGCTAAGATCCTGCGCGAGCTCGACCTAACCGGCACCTGAAGGGAAGCGGCGGAAATGTATACCGGATATTTCGACCACCTGGGGTCCTTAACGTGCACGTAAATCTAAGTAAACGGGCCTCGAGCGTTTTCGCCATCATCTAAAATGCGGCTGCCGCATTTGTTGCTTCATTTGTTGCGCATTTGTTGCTTCAGAATGCGGCCACCACATTCTCGCCCAAAACTTCACAGAGTGTCAAAGCCTTGACAAACACGGTGACAGTTTTTTTCCATATGCAGACATGATTCGCTGTGGATTACCAACCCAAACGGAAGAGCCCAGGAATGAAATTGTGATAGTAGCACCGGTTTCATGAATTATGTCAGCGCGAAGCGACGTGAACAAAGAGTGGGTAAGTGTAAGGGGGGGGGGGGGTTGCGGAAAAAATTACGGGGGGGGGGGTTGAACCCCCCCCCCCCCCCTGGCTACGCCCCTGGATGGTGCCGTGGAAAAAACAAGAGGCTGAAGTGTACTGTGACGAACAGCGAGTGTTTACTGACTTAGATAGTTCATAGTTGCACGTGTGCGTATTTATACGATAGCCGTGGACTGCATTTCACTCGCCAACAACTTTAAGTTATCCCTCCGCGAAAGACGCGCCTTTATAAACTGGATCTTACACGAGTGTTGTGGTCATTTCTATTTGTTGTGTGTGTTTTCGCTGAACCTTGTGTGATCAGATTATATGCGGGGTTCGAATTGGGTTGTGCCTTCTGGAAGGTATGCGAGTACTGCCGATTACGCTAGAACGTTTGACGACTGATGTATAAACGCCGACGCGCTTTACCAACAGATGAGATTTCGACGATTGCCGTCCATGCTCGCCGTTACCGGTGTGCTTCCTGTGTCACTTGCTTTTGTGGGCACAGGGACGCCAAATAAAGTTATTTTCGTGATTCAACACTGTTGCTACTGTGTTCTTCACCGTCACTACAACATGGCTTCTGGTGGAGGTGCTTTTGCGTTCATGTGCCAGATCCAAGCTGTTATCCAAGCCCCAACCACGAAGAGAACACCAACGTTGCTCCGGACCA
The DNA here is from genome assembly GCF_013339745.2 of Dermacentor silvarum. Classification (NCBI taxonomy): domain Eukaryota; kingdom Metazoa; phylum Arthropoda; class Arachnida; order Ixodida; family Ixodidae; genus Dermacentor; species Dermacentor silvarum. The sequence continues at coordinate 123,553,102 of NC_051161.1, forward strand.
TCAAGCTAGCCTCACACTACAAAACCTCACCCCGGAGCAAGTACTTCTAGCCGAGACGACCAGGAAAACCGAGGCCAATTCAGCCGCGACGATGACAGATGCAGCATCTTCCTAAGCTATCGTCCTGCAGCCGCCAAGGGAACGATCTATTTTCCGTGGATCCTCGTCAGACGACCCAGGAAGCTGGCTTGGAGAAGTTGCTTCATATATACATCAGTAGCACTGACAATTGGGCGAGTTGGTACGGATGCATGGCTTCAGAACGCCGCAACAAGGAAGACGAAAGAACACACGAACACATGTGTATAAATCTGCTCTGTGATGTGGAATAAACCTTAGTTGGTGAGTGGGCGCTTGTGTTCGTGTGTTCTTTCGTCTGTCGTCTTCCTTGTTGCGCCGTTCTAAAGCCATTCATATATACTTCTACGTGGAAGATAGCACGCGGACGTGGTTTCAAAACCTGGTATACACCTCAACAGCAAGTAGCCCCCTTTTTATAGGCATCCTATGCTACACGTGCCGTGCACAAACAGGAAGCTCAAGCTCGTCTGGAAGCCTAGATGCAGCTACTAAACAAGATTTTCACCGAGTGAATGGCTGGGCTGTACCGCCACGCCGAACCCGACATGTCCGAAGAATGTTCGTGTCCTTATGCACGGTGCAAAGCAAGAGCTCTCTGCCGGACTGATGCGGAACCTGCCGATAACCGTAGCCTAATTTCTGACAGAGGCGTCGCCGATTCAGAAGACACTAGAAATGCGCACCAGACAATTAACCGCTGCTCGATTCCAGAATGTGCCCAATCAACGACGACACCACTCGACGAAGAAGAAACGACACGCTGTCATCCCGGCGAAGCCTCGAATCTAAGACTACGCCGTCTACAAAAGACCTAACTGTAGACCCGACCTGACTACGATACGTAAAAACCGTTAGATAATGTGACACAGCCGTGACCCAATGCTGCGACCTAACTGCAATGCAAGACAAAATACCATCAACATCGACACGCTTATCGACGGCGACGAAGTCACACCTCTTGTGGACACATGAGCAGACTTTTCCATTATCAGTGAATTATTCGCCGCCAAGTCCGACAGCTCAAGTTCTCAAGGCCCTCAAGTCCGGACAGCTGGACGACACCTGAAGATGCCGAGTGGAATCTTCACGGCAAAATTTACCGTTCATAACCGGACCTACCCTGCTGCCTTTGTTATTCTCCAACAGTGCTCTTGAGACGTATATCTCGGCATGGACTTTCTGAACCAACACGTCGCAACCATCAACCTGGAGAAACCGATAACGCTATCCGAAGACCAAGCGGCACCGCCGGAGGGCTCTAGAGCCAAAATGCTTTGAGTGTGGTCGAAGATCAAGTCAGCATCTCGCCTCACTCCAGTGTCACTATTTCCGTAGGTGCAGAAAAACCTGCACACGTAGAAGGCGTCGTCGAGGGTCACTACGATACACTGCTCAACCATGACTTTGGCGTCGCAAGAGGAATCGCTCGACTGCACGGTGAAAAAGCGAAAGTGATGCTGACAAACCTCAGCAAGGATTACAAACACCTGAACAGATACACGACCATCGCATACTCTACATCGAGGAAACTGTGGAAACCCGCAATACGTTTGTCCTGTCGGGTCCTCACATCTAGGTCAACGGCCATGGTTTGAGAACCAGCCTACAAAATAAATCCCAAGTCTCCCCACGATTAAGCAGCAACAGTTCAAAAGTCTTCTTCGCCGATACAAAGACTGCTTTTCGACGTCATCGAGGATTCGACAAACACCACTTCCTAACTATCGCACAATAACCGAACAATGCACTCGGCCACTCAGTCAGAGGCAGTACCGAGTCTCGACGTTTGAACGAGAAGCCATAAAGCAACTAGTCGATAAAATGCTTCTTGACGAAATCAGCTAGCCTTCGAATAGTAGGTGGGCGCCTCCTGTAGTCATCGTGAAGAAAAAGCACGGAACGCTGCGTTTCTGCGTCTCGTCGGCTTGATATAGACAGATAGACGACGCATTGCACCAGCTTTGTATTGTTAGGTACTTCTCGAAGATGTATCTTAAAACTGGGTACTGGCAATAGATCGCGAGAAAACTGCCTTCCTCACGCGAGACGGCCTCTACGAGTTCAAAGTCTTCCATTCGGGCTATGCTCGGCGCCTGCAACGTTCCAGCACGTGATGGAGAGTGTTAGCAGGGTTGAGGCTGCAGACCCGTCTCGTCTACTTGGATGATGTTGCTGTCTTCACCGGAAATTTTGACGATTACATTTGGCTGCTTGCGACAGCACTAGAGGCAGTCAAGTCATCAGGGCTTACTCTGTCGCCGGAAAAGTGCCGCTTCACTTACGATGAGTTTCTGTTCCTGGGCCACGTCATTAGCAGATGTGGGGCCCGTCCTGATCTGCATAAGACATCTGCCATCGCTAACTTTCCACAGCCCGCCGACAAGAAGGGAGTGATTAGATTCCTTGGCTATCATAGGCCTTTCGTAAAATACCTTTCTCATATTGCCGAGGCACTAACTCGACTCACGAAATCAGACGTCGAGCTCGTGTGGCAAACGCCGCAAACCGAAGCATTCCAAGCGTCTAAACAACTGCTGCAGTCACCAGCAGTACTTGCCAACTTCGACGAAAACGCCGATGCGAAAATACTCACCGACGTAAGTAGCGAAGGCCTCGCTGCCGTCCTAATCCAAAGGAAAGACAGGCTTGAAATGGTCATAGCTTATGCTACCTGCTCACTATCTAAAGTGGGAACCAATTATTCTGCGACGGAAAAAGAAGGCCGTGCCATCATTTGGGCTAACGCAAAATTTCGACATACCTGTACGGTAGGCCCTTTAAAGTCGTGAGTGATCATCATGCATTGTGTTGGCTGGTAACGTTCAGAATCGTTCAGGGCCCCTAGCACGAAGGAGTCTTAGGCTGCAAGAATGTTACGTCTCTTCCAGACGGAAACACACTGCTTGAGATGCGCCCCCATCGATCCGTAGCCGCAAGACGACCAAGACGAGGACATTTTACTGGGGACCATTAGCGCCTACAACTTCACCAAAAAGCAGCCCGCAGATCCAGAACGAAGAAATCTTGTTGGCTACTTGAAAGGCAAGGCCGACTTTGTCGCGATGGTGTTTCAGGGTGAATGGCCGTCATTTTCGCTACAGAACCAAGTCCTCGTAAATAAAATTACACCATCTTCCCGAGGGGAACCATGGGCTGATGCGGAGCATCGCGGTCGTTATACCGGCGTTCACGCGATGTGATGGTGACCAACGCAAGTTAACACGTAATAAAAAAGTAATAACACCAGGTTAACAACGTTAATAACACCGTAATAACAACGTAATTAACGCCGTTATAACGACCGCGATGCTCCGCATCAGCCCATGGTTCCCCTCGGGAAGATGGTGTAATTTTATTTGAAGAACAGTAATGAAATTGCGTAGACGAAGGTGAAACGGTTAACGAATGTCTTTATTGAGCAGCGCCTATTTGAGGTGTGCACTTGCTTTGAGTATGATGGCTTTGTGGTCGGTGAAATGAACTGTGAGTGGATCTCGTAGCAGTGGTTGTATCTTGAAATTGCTGAAGACGTGATCGATGCATGTTCCGTGAATGGTAGTTGGCTGTTGTTTGCGGTCGTCGTGTGATGCGTGTTGTAGCGAGTGGTGTGATGACATGTACTCAACCATCCAATCGTTCTTCATGATGTCGACATTAAAGTCGCCAATGAGCATGAAAGGTTGTGTGTCTGCGTATTGTTGCTTTCGGTATTCACCCATGGTATCGTCGATGTACTTCTCCACGGCTGTGCGTGAGAGGTAGGGTGCGAGGTACATTGTCATGACGTTAACGCCGTAGACGCTAGCGGCACAATCCCCGCTGTTGCTACCTTGGTCAGCAGTGGGGCGCAGTTCTAGGTCCAGCGCGTGGACGGAACGTTTGTCGGAACCCTTGACGTAGATTTCCACACCGCCCGCAGGTCGTCCAAACCCCTGCGTACGCGCGACCGTAGCGTAGCCCGCAATGTCGACGTTCACGGCGTTCCACGTCTCCGTAAAGTAGAGCACGTCCACTTTGCTGAGCACCGGATCTCGCTCAATGTCTAACGCATGAACGCTGAGCGATCTGGTGTTTAGGAGTGCTAGCGTGAATTCGGTCTCTGCGTGAACGCCGGTCTATGGGACGTTCACGACCTGGCCTTTAATTCCGTACTGTCCGTTGCCATGCGTCAAGCGTCGTATGCTCATGAACGGGAGTCGACGAGCGATGAGCCGTTCTTCCACCGTGTACAACTCGGGTAGATGGTCAGGGCCAGGTGGGTAGCGGTAGCCGTAACTCACGGTCTTAGCAGGGACTCGACCCGTGATCAACGAGTCTTTACGCGATGCACACACAACGTAGTCGTTGTAGTCAGTCTTGCTCTTGCCGTCGTAGCTGGCATCGAACTCGTTGCAAAGAACTGACAGCGCTTTGGTCAGATGAGTATCCTTCTGGATGTTTCCAATCCGGGTGAGGTTGTTGTCGAACCAAAGTCTGTCACACATCTTGCAACTGTGTCGAAAGCTCCGGTCCAGAAAGTCACGTTTGAAGCGAGCGTCGGGAGGCGCGTGCTGCTTGGTTGCGCGTGCTGCACGCGACCGCGAGCGCGCCGCCCGCGAAAGCGGCGGTGCGCTCGGGAGCAGCCTCTCGTTGTGGACGTTTACACGCGGCTTCCCGTTCTCGAACTTCGGGTTCCGCCGTTGGCTTCGTACGTTTACGTTGAACTTCACGGTGCCGAACCTCAGGTTCTGCTGCTCGGCGTTCTCGAACCGACGCTGCTTCACGTTGCCGAAGCTCAGGATCCGCCTCTCGACGTTCACGAACCAACGCGGCTTCACGTTCTCGAAGGTAGGGTTCCGCCGCTCGCTTCGTACGTTTACGTTGAACTTCACGGTCCCGAACCTCAGGTTCTGCGGCTCGACGTTCACGAACCAACGCGGCTTCCCGTTCTCGAAGGTCGAGTTCCGCCGCTCGCTTCGTACGTTTACGTTAAACTTCCCGGTACCGAACCTCAGGTTCTGCTGCTCGACGTTCACGAACCAACGCGGCTTCCCCTTCTCGAAGCTCAGGATCCGCTGCTCGACGTTGACGTTTCGAAGCGGCTTCACGTTCTCGAAGTGTGGAATCCGCTGCTCGACGCTGACGTTTCGAAGCGGTTTCGCGTTGGCGAACTGAATCTGGATCCGCTGCGCGTCGCCGACGTTTGCGTTCTGCGTCGCGAGCTCTTCACTGCGCAGCCTTGTCTTCAGAGGTGCACGCGGTTCTGTTAATGAACTGGCTGCTGTTTTTTGAAGACGTGCCAGACAGTTCGTTTACAGATTCGTTGGCGTCCATTCAGCGCATCGGACGGCGCAGCGTGACTAAACCGAAGCAGCGACTGAGGCAGCGGCGCATGCACCGGGTTGTTATGAGCAGCTGGCGCGGAGAGGAGGAGGAGAGAGAGGCGCGCATGCGCGCGCTATCGCACAGGTGGCGGATGAAGACACGGAAGGAGAAGTGCGTTATCGAACAGATGGCGTGGAGAGGGGGAGAGAGGCGTTATCGCACAGCTGGCGTGGAGAGAATGAGGAGAGGTGCGGACGGGCGCCAACGCCGACGCCAACGACGCGGCGGGACAGGCCGCCGCTATAAGATGCTCCGCATCTAAAAGACTTTTTCCGCAGTCCGCGCAGGCTACCTTCTCCTTATGTCCGCAGCAGTGCGACCAGGGGCGCGATCTTGTACGCGTTCCAAAATGGAACGGAGGCGGTCCGTTCCATCGAGTCGCCCACGATTGGTCAATTTGATCGTCACGGTTCAAATGGACCAATCCTGTGCGGCTCACGGTTCAAATTGACCAATCGTGTGTGGTTCGATGGAACGGACCGCCACCGTTCCGTTTTGGAACGCGTACAAGATTGCGCCCCATATTTCCTTCACGCCCTGCGTGGTAATCAGGCAGCCGGGCACCTCGCATTTTTCCGTACGCTCGCAAGAAACACGAGAAGTACTATTAGCCGCGGATGACCGCCGACGTCCCCCGTTAGATGAAAACATGACGAGACTTTCAACGACGCAAGACACCAGCAACAATGCCAGCAGGATTTATATAGCCAATTGAGCCTCCTTGTCGATCGTTGCAACAAATTGGGATGGAGTTATTGTGGCCCTTTCCGACGTCAACATCCGGAAATAAGTGCATCGTCATGGCTACCGACTACGTTACCAGCGACGCCGAAACGAAAACACTGCCTAAAGGTCGGGTTGCAAATGTGGCGCAATTTCTCATCTTGAATATCCATTTTCTTCGTCGTGAATATGGTGCCCCGGAAGTGGATGTGCTCATCACCGACCGAAGAGCAGCTTTTACAGTGGAGCTTACCCAAGCAATTCTGTAACACAGCTGGGCAAGCCACAGGAGCACAACTGCGCTCTACCAGCAGACGAATGGTCTTGTAGGAGGACGTGACGGCGGTGAGGGAGGAGCCGTGCCGTCGTCCCCACGTTTACAGAAAGGCAGAGGCGGCGATCCGAGCGGCGGCTGCGACGACCAGCGTGGCTAGCGTTCAGAACGACACTGCGCGTGCCGAGCTCGCGCCCCGAGCACGCACTGCGCTTCTTTATTTTTGTCTTTGTTTACAGCCGGCACCTAGGCGCCGGTTGAGAGCGCCGAACAAAGCGCCCTGCGTTGTGGCGTTGGCGGGCGCTACAGTCTTACTGAGAAGCTGAAGAAGACTGTCACCGACGCGTTGGCAATGTCCTACATCGACGTTGACTGCAAGACTTGGGTTGCCGTCGTTCCATACGAAATGTTCGCTTACAATACGGCGGTGCAAAAAGTCCAGCAGATCCCACACCTTGTGGGAATCGATGTTGTGCGAAGCAGTGTGAGGGGAGCCTACCAAGTTAACGAAACGACCATGGGAGCACCAAGACGTAGGCGACTCTTTCATGAACTATATCACACCCATGTCATGATATTTATGTCATGAATCCTCAGGAGTCCCTTTTGCTATACGCCGAAGAGACCTTAAGGCAAAAGCCTTAGTCATGCTCATGACTATGACTTAGCCCATCAACCTTTAGCCATTTCCTTCACCTAGTACCTCATCCGAACACATTCCATTGGTTTCTGAATGTTAATCTTTTTTCACTGAGTCATTCTCATTCTTGCTGAGTCATGCCCATGATTATGACTTCTACCATTATCCTTTACGGTTTCTTTCCTTTAGTACAAACGTCTAAATCTACGTCAGTGGCTTTTGAGTGTTCATATTTTTTCGCTGAGCCATTGTCATTTTTGGTGAGTCATGCTCATGACTATGATTTCTACCATCATCCTTTAGTGTTTCCTTCACGTAGTAGCCACGTCCGAACCCATTTCAGTGGTTTTTGAGTGTTAATAGTTTTCGCTGAGTCATTGTCATGACCTACATGACACGTATGTCGTGACATTTGTGTCATGACCTAGCACTTATGTTCGTAATATACTCCTGTCATACAATGGCAATTTTGGTACGTACCAAGTTAACGAAACGACTATGAGAGCACCAAGACGTTGGCGGCTGTTTCATTACCTACATGACACGGCTGTCATGACATGTCATTTATGTTGGTAATGTACTCTTGTCATTGTAAGACAATTTCGGTACATACCAAGTTGACGAAACGACCATGAGAGCACAAAGACTTAGGCGGCTAGATAGATTCATGGATAGATACTGTCAAAGTAGCAAATGTTCGCCAAGAAATGCTTCGCATTTAAAAGCAACGCGCATGGCGCCGGACAAGCTGGTTTGCGGAAGAAACTCGGCGACTACACTCGACGCCATGCTGCCGCACGTCAACGACGAAGACCACCTCGACGTCACCGCTTCTCTCCAGCACGGCGAAAAAGTACGACAGCTCGCCCACCTGCGCATAACGAAGCAGCACAGTGCTGACAGCCGGTATTACAATCTTCGACGACGGTACGTGGAGTACCAACCTTGTGACCTTGTTTGGGTTTGGGCCCAATACACCGGCGAGAACTTAGTGGGAACAATTTGCTCGACCCGCGGTAGACGTCGTAAGGTGCAAACCTCTGCGCGCGACACCGCCTGTGTCAGTCCAGCACGCGCCTGCCGGAGCCTGGGTGTTGCGCGGTCAACGGCTGTCAACGGTTTGCGACGCTATTTCGGACCCTACAAGATCATCCGACGTATAGGTGCACTCTACTATGTGGCCGTGGCAGACGGCATTACGCAATCACAGCGGCGCCGCTCGCGACCTGAAGTAGTAGATGTCGCGCGCCTTAAGCACTTCTTATAGCTCTGGGATTTTGTTTCCTTGCTTGTTTATTAAATGCGTAGCTTTTCTTGGCGAACATTTGCCACTTTGACAGTATCTATCTATCTATCTATCTATCTATCTATCTATCTATCTATCTATCTATCTATCTATCTATCTATCTATCTATCTATCTATCTATCTATCTATCTATCTATCTATGTATCTATCTATCTATCTAGCCAACTACGCCTTGGTGCTCTCATGGTCTATCGTTAACTTGGTATTTACCAAAATTGGCATAGTGTGACAAGAGCGTAGGACGGACATAAATGATTGGTCATGACATGAAAATTATGACATACGTGACATGTAGGTCATGAAACAACCGCCTACGTCGTGGTGCTCTCATGGTCGTTTCATTAACTTTGTAGGTAGCGGTCGTTTCATTAACTGTAGGTTAATCATGTTTCACCATGTAGGTCATGGTCGTTTCAATAACTTTGTAGGTAAGAGTGTATGACGAAGGTAAATGATAGGTCATGACATAAATGTCATGAGGTGATTGTCATGGAGGTCATGACAATGAACCAGTGAAAAAATATTAACATTCAAAAACCACTGAAATGGGTTTAGACGTCGCCACTAACTGAAGGCAACATTAAAGCATGATGGTAGAAGTCATAGTCATGAGCATGAGTCAACAAAAATGACAATGACTCAGCGAAAACTATTAAGATTAAAAACCACTGGAATGGGTTCTAACGTGGGCATTCAGTGAAGGAAACACTAGAGGAGGATGGTAGAAGTCGTAGTCACGAGCATGACTCAGGAAAAATGATGACTCAGCGAAAAAAGATTGAGACTCAAAAGCCAATGAAATGGGTTCTGACACGTGGGTGCTAAGTGAAGAAAACACTAAAGGATTATGGTAGAAGTCACAGTCTTGAGCATGACTCCGCAAAAATGGCAGTGACCGAGCGAAAAAAGATTAACATCAAAAACCACTGGAGTGAGTTCGGGCGTGGGCACTTAGCAAAGGAAACACTAAAGGATGATGGCAGATGTCGTAGTCATGATCATGACTCAGCAAGAATGACAATCACTCAGCAAAAAAAGATTAACACTAACAAACCACTGAAATCGGTTCGAATGTGCTACTAAGTGAAGGCAAAGGCTAAAGGTTGATGGCCGAAGTCATAGTCGTGAGCATGACTAAGGCTTTCGCATTAGGGGCAAGATATAGTCCGGCGTAACGCAAGCGCGCGGCCACGCGCGGCGCGGTTAAGCAACGCCGGTGAAAAGTACACGATCTAGAGTCTGGCGTCACGGCGTAGCCGGCGTGCCCAGCTGCGTCGGGCGCGCTCAGCGCCGCCGGCGCGGAAATAGAACAGGTTCTATTTCACGCGGCTGCAGCTATAGACGAGAATGCACTACGCTACCCCTTCTAGCCACCGTAACTGCGCGCTGTAGGGGCAGCGGGTAGAAGGCAAAATGGCGGCTTGCGGCGCTCGCAGTGAGAGCGCGGCTGTGACTTTCTCAACATCCGTGGACGATGACAGCGCAAGTGAGGATGTATGGCCCGCTTCCGCTTTTGACGTAGCGGACGCACTAGCGATCTTCTGCCTGTCAGGACAAGTTAACGCCATGCCGTGACTGCAGTCAAATAGCACACGGAGCGAGAGCTGCGTATAAGGTATTTTTTTGTGTTTGCGAATGTAAAAAATGACGATGTGCTTTCTTTTTGAACTTATGTTCATATTTTATGCATGACTGGTTATTCATGTGTGTGTAAGCGGGCGATCGGCGCTCTGCCAGGCTTGATGTGCCTTTACACCAATCCCCTAGGCAACTATGTATGTTGATTGTCTGAAATAAAGTGTCTTGTCAAAAAAAAAAAAAAAAAAGAAACGCGCGCACAACTCGGACGGCGCGGGCACATCACAGAACACCCATACAAACTTAGAGAACGAAACTGTACCTTCCACAGTGCACCGGAAATAGGCGTAGCGTTGGCGTTGTGAACTAAAGTATGCGACCGAGAGATGGCGCTAGCAAAATCAAAACTATAATCATCGTCATTACGTAGTGAGCAATATGGCCGCTACGGTAGCGGCTCCTGGGGCTCGTCGCGCAGCTCGTTCTCTGGTTTTAGGGCGTTTTGTTACCGCTTTCGGGGCGGTATTCGTGTGGAGTGTACTCTAACATGACTACAGATATATTTATCATGTCGCCAGGTGACAGAGAGGCCTGAACTGGCAATAAAACACTTCAAACAAGTAAGCTTACATTGTTTATTGTCAATGGTGAATGAAGCAGTACATGCTCACAATTGCGTACAGGTAAGGTGGGTTTAATGTTGTCCGTCACTGAGTTTACAACATACAGAAACACAGATAACTATCTATTTTATGTAAACCAAAGCCGAAATCGAGCGAAGTTTTCTCATCGTGTTCGGCGTGCCGCTAAAGCAAGGAGAACGAAGCTTCAGACAGCGATATTTATGCTGAGCTACCCTGGTACTTGTATTGCGTACAGTGCTGCTTGATGTTTTATATGCTCTGCGTTCGACGATTTCAGCTAGATTAAAGAAAGGAACATAAAAAATTCCTCGGTAAAAATGTACTGTCCGCAAGATAAGCTCGAGCTGCACTGTCCCATTTCTCTCATAACACATTGGCGAGAGGCACGAAGTGTAGGGGGGGAGAGGGGACACATTATGCTACATTTTACGTCGCATACTATCTGCTCTTGATATTTCTGCCGGGCGTTTAGTGTAAAAAACAGGCTTTGAAACCAGTGGAGTACTGGTAGGGAAACCAAGGAACGTTATGGAGACAACAGTGCTTACAAGGAATTCTGCAAATATTGCGTGAATAAACAAGGACACTGAATAAACATATAAGTAAGCCCAATTAATGCTCACAGATCCTTGGAAAATGCAATTTGCGGTTTCATGTTAAAAAAGAATCTCGGTATGTGTCTTCACACAAGTCAAAGAGGTTGCAAGGAGATAAACACTTCAGTTGAGTAACAGAGGTGACGAAGGGAAGCCTCAGCTTGGAGCCAGCGTTTCACGAAGCAAACATATTTGTGAGGGCCGAGAAGAAGACAAGTTCCCATGCTGAGGTTTCCGTTGCTCGTCCACTGTTGATTCGCTGAATGTTAAGCCAAACTTATTCTGTGAGTACATTTCAAAATCTTTTTTGAGAGCACACTGTGCTCGGTTTGTCATCGGCTGTTTAAAGAGAAAGAAAAATGGTTTTAATGATTTCTGCAGTTTGTGAAGTGTGAAATAGCATGGTCGGTTGTCTGAGATTGCCTTTTCTAGCTATCTCTTATAGTGCAGGGCTAGCCTAATTATTGATTTCATGCAAACTGTACATGAGCCTCTTGTAGTAAACAAATGTGAAATAATGCGCGTATCTAGATCTAATTATGCCATGTTAACAACGTTCCCTGAGATTTTGTCATGTCATATAAATATCGGTGTACACATTACAGAAAACATAAATTCAACCATTAATATAGAGTACGTCATTAGCAATGCTAATCACAAGCTCGGGTACTTACGGCGCAACTTTTCCAAAGCACCGTCTACTTTAGAACTACAGCTTTACAAGACTAATTTGCTAGAAACTTGAATATGCATCTGCAACAAAGGATCCCAATCGCGTTAATCTTATTACTTCACTTGAAGTGGTACAAATTAACGCTACTTGTTTCATTCTTTCTAATTATAACCGTACCGCAAGTATACCGTCATTGTAAATTAACCTAGCACATATTCCACTAGGTAATCGCCACAAAGTCGCCCGTCTTTTGCTTCGTGAGGCTTATAGCACGTGAAAAGACAAGCACGAAGGAAGAGGTGGCACACACAGGCGCTAACTTGCAACAATATTTATTTCGAGCAAAGGACCCACACATATATACAACTTTTTCGCATACATCATCATACATACGCCGCTTACAAACATACCTTACACACCTATACGCAGGTAAGCTAGCTCTGTTTTGCAAGTACTGTAAAGTGCCTTTTATTGCATCTTAGAAAGTTGCAAGGCGGCTGCGTGGTCACGAGCTCAGAGTCCTCGGGTGCGCCACTTCGCGCTCGTCGTCTTCGCTCGCTCGTCCAAATGCTGATATACAATAGCAAGAAAGTTTGTTATCTGTGATGGCTGCGATACTTGGTGGTTCCATTTCTGAGATGTAAGGGGGATGACATATTGAAAGAAGGACTTCGTGTTACATGAATCAATTCCTACCTTAGTGCGATGATCGACGCAGTTTAAAATGCACTGAGACCGCAGTATGAAGTCGTCATGAAGTGTGGTGTGACGGTAAATTTTATGAAATAGCAAAAAAAGCGCTGTAATGCGCTTGGGCTGGTTGGTATGACATCGTGAGGCTTATAGCGCGTGAAAAGGCAAGGACGAAGGAAGAGGTGACACACAGGCGCTAACTTGCAACAATATTTATTTCGAGCAAAGGACCCACACCTATATACAACTTTTTCGCATACATCATCATACATGCGCCGCTTACAAACATACCTTACACACCTATACGCAGGTAAGCTAACTCTTAGTAGCTCAACACTAACACTAAACAAGATCACACGGAAGGATGTATACCCGATGCCGCGAATAGACGATGCCTGCAGGGTGCCGAGCACTTCTCGAGTCTCGATCTACGTTCCGGCTACTGGCAGATACCTGTGCATGAGGACGATAAAGAGAAAACAGCGTTTTCTACACCAGATCGGCTCTACGAGTTTAATGTCATGCCATTCGGCCTCTGCAATGCGCCCGCGACGTTCGAGCGCATGACACCGTTCTTCGTGGCCTGAAGTGAAAGACTTGCTTGTACTACCTGGACGATATTTTTGTTTTCTCATCAACTTTCTCTCAGTACCTGAAACGTTTGGACGAAGTTCTCACGTGCCTTGCCAACGCTGGACTTCAGCGAAACACCAAGATATGCCATTTTTCAGGCAAGACAATGAAGGTGTTAGGTCACATTGTGAGCAAAAACGGCATTCGACCTGATCCTGACAAGGTTTCGGCAATTCTGCGCTTCCCTAGTCCCGAAAAGACCAAATATTTGCTTAGTTTCCTAGGCCTCGCTTCCTATTTTCGCCAATTCATACGAGACTTCGCCTCAATAGCGTCACCCCTGCTCAAATTACTGGGTTCTAATGTTCCCTTTGTGTGGTCTCTCGAATGTGAATCAGCGTTCGCCCATCCGAAGCGCGCTCTCATATCTGAAACAGTACTTCGCCATTTTGATGAAGCTGCTCCTACCCTCCTGCATACGGATGCTAGTGGTCACGGCATTTGTGGCATTCTCCTATAGCGAGACGACTCTTTAGGTGAGAGGGTCGTCGCGTACGCAAGTCGCGTTCTGACAAACGCCGAGAAGAATTACACCATCACGGAGAAGGAATGCCTAGCTATCGTTTGGTCTGTGCAGAAGTTTCGACCTCTTCTTCACGGCCGCCATTTTACCATCGTTACATACCATCATGCATTATGTTGGCTTTCGACGCTGAAGAACTTGTCCGGACGACTAGGTTGGTGGATTCTTCGTCTGCAAGAATACGACTTTACTATTACCTCTGTACAAATGCGGTAAAAAACACCAGGATGCATGCAGACGCGATTTCTCGCTGTGCGCTTCCTACAACACCATGCAATGGTTCTCCAACTACCTTCCGTGACAAGCTTTCACACGATCCATATTCACATGCTTTCTCGTTGGCCACTGTAGACGAGATGCCTCCACACAACAGATTATTCCAATCTCACCAACTTGCTGACTCTTATCTTACTGTCGGCGCATCATAGACCACCTTCAAGGAGCTTGGCGCCCGCCTAACGCCCGCCTTCGTCGACAGCTGACGCAATTTAAAATTGACAACCGTGTTCTGTACCGCCATGTCTATCAACCTGATGGTCAACGCTGGGTTCCTGTCCTGCCACGCCTGCACTTCCTGTCCTGCAGGCTTCTCACGACGACATGACTGCTGTTCACCTTGGTTTCCAGAAAACCTATGACTGCATCAAAGGTCGCTTCTACTGGCCCGGCTTAATCGCCAGTGTAGCGAGGTATGTCACTTCCTGCGCCCTTTGTCAGCGTTGAAAACTCCCTACATCAGCCCCAAGCGGACAAGTGCAACCAGTTCCGTGTCCGTAGCCACCATTTAAATTTGTTCGCATTGACCTGTATGGTCCTCTTCCTGTGGCTCGACCGGTAAAGGATGGATTGTGACAAATGTTGACCACTTGACACGCTACGCCGAAACAGCTTGTGTGAGTTCTGCCTCAGCCTCTGAAGTTGCTGCATTCATACTTCAAGTCTTAGTACTGAGTCACCGTGCTCCTCGCGTCATCCTGAGCGACCATGGAAAAGCATTCGTCTCACAACTCGTAGGCGAAGTACTTAGAGCCTCCGGAACCACCCACAAGACTACCTCCAGTTACCATCCGCAAACCAACGGCCTAACAAAGCGATTTCATCGCACGCTATCAGACATGATAGCCATGTACATCGAATCAGTTCACAGAAACTGGGACGCAATTAACCATCCGTCACTTTTTCGTATAATACCGCCGTTCAACGCACGACCGGTTGCTCGCCATTCTACTTTGTCTATGGTCTTTCGCCCTCTTCCTGTCTTTACGTCTCTTTCTTCGCGCCGACTGTCAATCGATGTTCATCCTCCTGGGAAGAATATGTCTCCCGTATTCTGCGTTGTCGCCAGCTCACCCGCATCAACACCGAAGTACGGTAACAGGACCTCAAGCAGCATACGACGCCTCTCATCACGTCTTGTGCTTCCGCCCTGGCGAGGAAGTGCTGCTCTGGACACCAGTTCGTACTCCTGGCTAGTGAGACAAGTTTATGCCTGCGTACATCGGCTCCTACAAGGTCTTGGAGCAGACCTCTGCCGTTAACTATCGCGTGGCACCTGTTATTGTTTCAAATGACCGCCGCTGCCGCGCTGCTGGTGTTGTCCACGTTTCCCGTATGAAGCCTTTTACGAGGCGTACTCCTTCCCCTTGAATTGCGGCCAGGATGGCCGCTCTCGCGCCAGGGGAAATTAGTGTGGGCATTTATTAAGCTATTCATTGTCACCTGTACATGATCATCATCACGGGGGGTTCACATGGGGTTCTCCTTCATCATCGCTTGTGCGGCTTCATCTTGAGTGTGAGAACGTGTAGCATTGCGCGCAAATAACATGGACAAAAGAGAGAACCCGTATTATACACACTAAGCGCAGACTATCAACAGTTTATTGCGGGAAGAACGCAACCATATTTATACTTTGCCACAGGCAGTACAGCGCATGACACCAAGGGCGGAGCCACACCGACAAAAAGAAAATGTCAACACGCGCGTGACGTGGTATTCAAATAGGGTATTTCCTTAGCTGATAAGGTGATAGACGTCATGCTAATACACTTATCTTTTAAAGTTGTGATGCAGTGGGCCTCAATAATGAGGCGTGTCATCTCATTGTTCGGCACTCTTTGAACCTTGGTCTGCAGCCGCCTTCATCACAATGAAGCGCCAGCCAACCTCCCGTCTTGTTATTTACGTTGTTTGCATGCTCGCGCAGCCGGTCGTTAATGCAACGGCTCATCTGTCCGACATAATTAAAACGCTTACATATAAAGTTATCTTATATACTACGCCTACACTGCATTTCAGCAACTCGTTTTAGGGGCGAGGCTCCTTAGGGTGTGGGTCTGTCCCTCCTCTGTAGTATGTAGTAGTAGTAGTAGTCGTCGTCGTAGTAGAAGTCGTCGTAGTAGGTAGCCACGTCTACTTTTAAGAAAAAAAAATTCCGAAAGTTGTGTCCGTAGCGGAATCGAACCAGGGTCCCCTCGCTTCTGAACGCGCGGCGCTAACCACTACGCCACGAAGCGCACATGGACACACGCACCACGATGGCAATAAATACCCAACATTAACGAAAGACTGCGCGTTTCTAACGCGTTTGTGCTAGCGCGTTAAGGCCCGTGTAAGAAGCTGGTGTAAGACGCTGTGGCCTCTCCGCCTTACCCCCGTATTCATAAACGCTGATGGCGTCGGCAAACGCGGTGCACGTTCCGGCATGTGTAAACGGCTGCGTAAGACGCTGTGGCCTCTCCCCCTTAAAGTACTGCACGCTTCTTACGCGTTTGTGCTAGCGTCCCCTTAAGCGGCAGATGGTGCAATTATAATGAAGGGCGCTGTTATAAAATAGGAATGGCGTCACATATGGCGCGTGTCATTGGTGGAAGTCAATCGTTCGATTTAGTGCGGCGAGACTGGGGGAATTACACGGAAGATTCACGGTTTACCGATGATTCCCTCCGGAGCTTCGCCCACTCATCATCATTCACCCCGTGGATATGCGGTGTTTTTTTTTTTGTTTTGGTGATTGTTTCCACATGCTTTCTTTTCTTTCCTGTTCGGGTTAGTAATTTTGCAAAATTTTCCAAGCTTATTCGGCGCGGAAAACACGACTCGAACGTTAGATTTTTGGCCGATCTTCTTAATGTTGCGCGCCAGTTTATTAATTTATCGGATTACAGTGAACTTTCTTTTTTCTTTCTCCATCTCTTGGGAGGTGGGGCGCACGGTGGAGTCAGATGCCCTGATATTCTTAAGCAGCTTCTCCGCTACGCACACTAACATGTGCCTCGGGTGTGGTCGGTGTGGTTCCGCCCTCGGTGTCATGCGCTGTACTGCCTGTGGTCAAGTTCGCATATGGTCACGTTCTTCTCGCAATAAACTGTTGATAGTTTGCGCTTCGTGCGTGTAAGACGTGCTCCCTCTTTTATCCTTGTTGTTTGAGCGCAACGCTACACGTTCTTAATGAAAAACCATCAAGCCCAAGTGTAAACCCTACTGGAGTTCATTTCTAGTTCATCGGGCCCCTCTTTTCTTCGTCTTTGTGACCCTCATGTCACCACAGCACTTATCGCTATGACAGTATGCAGAGCAAGGTCAGCGCCTTTTTGAGGCGAGAAAGTTTCATCTCGAGCCGATGAATGGTTTTCTTTGACTTCTCCATCATGCCGTCAATGTCGAGATCGGTTTGCGATGCACCATCCAACAACAAAGTGTTCTGGTCACAATTTTTTCTTGCAGTTTCAGTCGCGAGTTCAATAACGCAACCGTGAATTTCGCCTTCCGATTGATTTATCGCGCAGCAATCTCCACTGTCACTGGTCACAACATCACTTTGTTCATCTGGCAAGCTTAGCGACACACATTTTCGGGGATTTTTCCTACTTCTTTGTGTATTGTCCCTTCTCATGTATGCCGGATAATTAGGAAAAACTGAAGCAACTGCAGTCGGAAGCATGAGCCTATACTTTGTTGTCTTGCGGTAATCATCTTCTTTAAAATGCAGGGAACATACCAGTGATGAGTCGTTAGGCTCCCACTTGCTTGCTTTGCCACTGTAACCTTGCCGTGAGATGTTGTGCAGCCACTGGGATCGTCGTCCTGCATCTGACGGAAACTCGTGGTAGCGGATGCCTGGATTCTTCTTCGCGTTGCTTGTGCACCGTGGCACACAACAGTTGCGCGGCATAGTGCCGCATGGGCAGTACTTCCCAGGAAGAATACCCGAGAGCGTACACAAGCTGCTGGCAGGCAAATAAAAGCTCCGCTGCGAAATCGTGGTCCTCCAAATGACTGATTTGCTGCGGCAGCGTCCGCGAGAGCGCCGCCGGTACGCTTTTTCCCGCGTTTACCCGTCCCCGCCGCGTGGCGCCCAACAGCGGCCGCATATGCAAATACGGCCCCTCACGCTCTCTCTCATAGGGAGCCGCCTGGCGCGGCAGGCCGCACCGTGTGCGCTTGCATCCAGCGGCCGTGACACAGGTGACATGATGATTAAACATAAAATTCGAGTCAACGATC
Source organism: Dermacentor silvarum (assembly GCF_013339745.2). Taxonomy (NCBI): domain Eukaryota; kingdom Metazoa; phylum Arthropoda; class Arachnida; order Ixodida; family Ixodidae; genus Dermacentor; species Dermacentor silvarum. Next base: position 123,571,336 of record NC_051161.1, read on the forward strand.
ACACCTAGAAATGTAGCACGACGCGTTTGTGGTATGGCAGCATTATTGATATGTATTGATAAGTCCGAAGGAATTTTTTGGAGGGGCGGGGAATACTACAAAATTGGTTTTGGACGAAGTAATTTTAATAGAATTTATGCGGCTCCAGTCCTTAAGGATCGTAACAACGCGTCGAGATTTGCAATTAGTTCCGAAGATGTGTTACCAGAAGCCGTGATGGTTGTGTCGTCGGCGTACAAAAGACATTGATCTGTATTCAAATAAGAGTGAAGGTCATTAATATATGTTAGAAAAGCAGTGGTCTAAGAATTAAACCTTGGGGCACTCCTTTGTTAGTTTATGAGACGAAAATATACCTTCAATACACACACTCTGGTGGTACCTGTCGGATAAATAACTTTTTATCAGGGTTAATGCCTGACCTGTGTCACAAGAGCGCGTAATCCAAGCGCGCGCCGGGTGTCACGCAAGCCAGCGAAAGAACACGCCGGCCCCGCGGCAACTTCAACAGAGGGGGAGAGCGCATAAGCCTCAAGCAACAACGCTAACGGCGCCGAAACGTCTAGAAGAGCCTCGACGAAGCGACGTTAACCGGAGAGAGAAAGAGAGAGGACACGCGTGCGCCCAGACACCTCACCCGGCGAGTCGAAAGAGATAACTACAGCGTGAGCGTGCGCCAACAGCATGAGTCATCACCCCCCCCCCCCCCTCCCTTCACAACTCTCCGATGGCGGTGGTCCAAGGTACGAGAAAAGAATACAAGCTTCCCAAGCTTTGGCCATGCTACGAGATCACGACTCCGGTAGGAATGTTCGAGAACGACTGTGGAAGCTATATAAGCGCCGTGCGAGAATCGTCAGTGGGCATTCAGGGAGTTCGAGGGTTCAGTCCGCACCGGTGAAGTTATGTAACGTGAAGACCGAGCGTCTAGGAAAGAAGGCGATTCCCCGGCAAGCTAGTCGACTGGTTCATCGAGCGTCTGCATTTCCGGAAGAAGTTATTTCTTCGAGATTTGCCCCGAGTTATGCCGAGATCGTCCGACTTCAAGACTAACAATACGATTGATACATAGTGTTCCTTTTTTATTTTGTGCTTTACGTGTTGGACTCTTAGTGCTTGTCGTTAATTATTTTCTTGTGTTTGTTAATACCCATCTGATTTGTATTGTGTTGTGTCTAGCCTAAGTGCGCAAGTGTGTGTGTGTAACTGCCTTGTGTGAAGAATATATTTTGTTGTGTTTAACAACTCTGGGCTCTGACTCGGTCTTTGGACAGCAACCGGCGTTCGCTGGCGCACCAGAGGGCCCACTCTTAATTGTCGTTGCTTTCGTGGGATTATTTTAGGAAGCTGATAAGTCGGCTTGGGAACTGGGTCCGGCGTCTGCGCCTCGTTCACGGGGTCTGTGACAACCTGTAATGCGCTTTCGAGCTTGGAGAAAAGAATACAGTTATTAATATTATCGAAGGCTTTGATGTAGTCCACAAAGACCGCTCCAGCTATCATACCACTATCAAGCTGTGCTCAAATCCAGTCAGACAAATATAAGAGGGCACTTTCCGTCGACTGTCCATGACGAAAACCAAATTGTAAAGGTGATAGGATGTTAAACTTGGCACAATAAGTGTGCATTTGCGTTTCAAGTCTACAACCTTGCTTAGGAAGGGCAGTATAGATATGGGGCGGTAATTCTGCATTTGTGATAGATCGCCTTTCTTAAATATTGGAAGTCCTTAGCCCGTTTTAATGGACTGGGAAATACTCCTGTCTCAAAAATTCGATATATAATGTGACAGAGAGGAACGGAAATAATGTGTTTCACCCTTTTAACGTGAGACGAATATATATTGTCTAACCCAGGTCCTGCGTTATTTAGATTGCTTATTACATCTTGGACCTCATATGGCGTGCATGCCTGCAGGAAAAGAGACTGGCTCACGAGTTAATGCAGGTGCTTCAACGTGCCCCACTGCTTCAGGGGGAGAAAAAAATTTCTCAAAACGCATTCGATACCATTACTGGATCTTGAAGAGCTGAGTCATCCTTCATGATAGTGGTAATAGATTGTTCACTAGTTTTCGCGTTTAAAAATTGAATAATCAATTTCCATTTTCTTTTTGCATTATTACTACATTCAATAAGTTTTCCTTCAAAAACACATTTTTTGCATTCTTAAGAGCCGGGTTTAGTTGATCAGATGGAAGCTTGTAGCGGTGCAAAAGGCGCAGATTAAATGGTTTCCGTTTAGTTTTTCATACAAGTTGTCTTTTTTCCTGAGAGATTTTAGTAGGCTTAGATGAGACCCAGGGACAGCGAGGTGCACCGTATCTCTTGGTCGTTATGTGTTTTGTACAGGACGTAACTGAGCTTGTTATAATGTGTGAGAATTCATCTAACGCAACTTCAGCCTCTGAACTATCAACTACCCTTGTCACACCTGGGACCCAGAGAGGTCCCAGGAACAAGGTTAACAACAGAGGATTCGGAGCTTAGCCTAAAGAGCCGACCCGCGTCGGTAATGTCTACGTTCGCACCACCCTTTCTTTGTTGGCGTTCCAACCGCTTGCGTGCCTAGCTTCCTGCAGCTCTCCCGTGGCGGCGGCACCGTCGCGCGTGTATATAAGGCAAGGTGCCATTCTCCATTTTGAGTTTCACTTCTCTCGTCGTAATGGGGAGGCCGCGTGTAGTGCGCGCTGCCGTCGACGATTGCATTCGTCTCTGTTTCTTCCGTCGATCTTCGTAGACGCATTGCTCCTCGGGAGTCTGGACTATACGTGGCCTCCACATTCCCTGTCACGGCTTTGTCGTGTGCTAAACAGCTTGGCTGGTCATCCACTTTCACAGAGTAAAATGGCTCATGATTTCTTGATTCCAGGAACCTGACGGATGACTGGAAAAACTACTGGGACAAATTGCCATTTGAACACTGCACGGACATCATTGTGTACTCTATGTACCTGGATGCTGATGGGAAACTTCGCATGAAGCGAAGCACCATCATCGGTGGCCGTCTTGGCCATCCGTTTTCTATGGAAACCCCTTATCACCGAGGGATAAGGTCGAATGTGTACATTACGTATGGCGGCAGCCGCGCCGACAGCCCAGCTATCGGCAAGAGCGTGCTAGAATGGCGAGCCATAGCTCACATTGTCGACCAGCTGCATGACCTTATGAAAAATAGTAACTACAGAGTACGTATAGGACTGCCGATAAAAGCGCTTATAGTAGTCCAGTACTGATTTGCAAATGATCGACACGAGAAAGAAACACGGCTTATTTTCGGACGCAGCCATTAGAATGATAACCCGCGATGTAACATGGACTGTCTCAAAGGCCTTCAACTATGAAGCTTGCCTGCGTACTTGTTTCGGAGCAATGAGCACTTGTCCATCGACGCTGTTATATGTGCCGATATACCATAGTCATATATCATTATCAAAATGCCTATTTGTGTAATCTAGGTAAGCAAAGTAAACATAGCCCGAAGGAAGATTGGAAGTATGAGCAAAGTAAGTCAAAAAGTAGCTAGGAAATTCCTTATATTTTGGACGGAGTCAACTGCGTCGCTGATAATGAACCCAAAGCAGAAATGTTTAATCGTTACTTTCAGTCTCCGTTTTCCCATCCGGTAGCAGCCGTTGCTTAATTCGAGATTAAAAATTGTCTTACGCAAATGACAGAGATCGAATTTATAGAGAATGGGATTACTTTCCTTTTGTAAAAGATTACAACCTACTGAGCCTCTGGTCCAGATCATATCTCCAACATCATCATAAAGAGCTGCGCTACCTCTACGCCTCCTTTTAACAGCAAGTCTGTTAAAGCTGGAGCAGAAACGTCCGAAGTCCGCAGAAAACTCCGCGCCTTTGCGTAGCAACAACCAAGCCAGAGCTGCGCACCACCTGGCCCAACCTCGCCTAGCCGCGCATGCGCCGAAGCAGTAGCGATGACGTCACCCTGCGTTGCCTAGTAACCGCCGGTGGAGGTGCGCGCTCACTTCGCCCGACAGACACGGTTCCGCCGACCAGCTACGTATGCGCCGTGATACTGCGTATATACGTATGCGCCGTATACTGCGCCGTGATACTACGTATGCGCCGTGCATACGCCGCATACTGCGTATGCGCCGTGACGGCATCCCGGCGTGTTGTCGTCTGATAGGCGCCGCCCGTAGACTGTGTATAGGTTTCGCTCCACTTCCCCTACGTGTGCTCGGACTGCAAGCGCTTCGTGAGGCGTTCCCTGATGCCACGGACCACGCGGAAATGCTGATACAATTCGTATAACTTAGCATCACTTGGCATTACTTCGTATAACTTAGCATCACTTCGTATTGCCAGGACCAGCTATGGAACGATCAGCTTCGCTGTGTCTTTAGCCTTGCGCCACTAGTGCAAGCTACTACAAATTTTCAACTACACTATTTACAATATCCTTTGAACAATGTGCATTACCTTCTGATTGGAAGTGTGCGAATGTTATACCCATCTGTAAAAGCGACGAAAAAGCAGTAACGTCCAACTATAGACCCTTTCTCTGACTAGCGTGTGTTGTAAATCTTCAGAGCATATCATTTACACCAACCTGATGAGCCATATTAACAGCAACATTTTTCCCTAAGGTACCGTGGTTTCAAAGTTGAATTTTCATGCGACAAACAGTTAATATAATTTACACACGACACTGTACCTTTGTAACAACTAACTTGCGTTAATGGGACCTTATTAAGTAGAAAGGCAATTAGAATATTGTTATCAGTATGACGGGAAGTTCTCATAAAACTGCACTTAGAAGTGTTAAGCTTCATTAGCCACTTACTACACTATGAAGAAATGTTATCACGATCACATCGCATGGTAACAGGGTCACCAGTTGTTAGAATTTCGCGGGAAACCACGCAGTCATGCAAATAACTATTCAGGAAGGAATGCTAATAGGTAAATTGCTAATGTAGATAAGGAATAACAGGAGTCCCAAAACTGAACCCTGTGGAACACCGGAAGTTACAGGAGACACAGGTGAATTGCATTTGTTAGCGGTTACAAACCGTATGCGGTTAGACAAGAAACGTTGAGTCCGATTTACTATCTTGTTATGTAGATGAATACTTAGCTTTAAAAGTCGTAATTTGTGAGAGAGTCGAATGCCTCGGCAAAGTCGGTGAATATGCCATCTATAGAGGATGAGCGGTCAATAGTTGAAAAGTGATCATTTGTAAATGTTAGGGGCTGACTTTAACAGGAGTATTTTTTTCTAAATTCATCATGATTAGAGCAGGAGGAGTTGTTTTTTGGGAAAGTTGCAATCTGGCTGTAGATAACATGCTCCATAAGCTTGCCGTGTTCTTGTCGTGTTTTTTCGCGCTGTTTCCCTTTCGAAACTTGCAAGATATACTCGTTAGTGATATTGCTGTATAGTTATCAGGGTTGTGGAGGTTACCCGCCTTCAATAAGGGAACCACCTTGCCGAATTTCCAGTCGTCAGTAAGTGGGCTGGTTTCTAAAGATTGAGAAAAGCGTCAATAGATGGCAATGCTGCAGCGTTTTGGAGAAACAGGAAGTTGATTTTAATGTCACCAGGGCAAGAAAACTTCACATTCTCAATAAGTCTGAATATTCCAGTGCAACCAAAAGTAACAGGAATCATACGAAGATATTTTTCAACTATAACATCAGGTGTACCACATGAAATAAGGTTAACGAAGGCAGACGAAAACACAATGTTCAGAATAATGCAGCAGTTTTCCTCGGATACTACTTCATCATCCTCTGTCGCAAGTTCGATAGATTTCTTTTCATCACCGTTAGTCACGCGCCAAAATTTACGCAGGCTTGTTTTAACAATGATGGCGATGTAACCTAAGAAAACTCTTTTTCACAAAATAAAGCACTTGCAAGTAATCATCTGCACGCATTTTTTTGAGAATCCGTGAGAAGATGGCTTTTCTGTGAAGACGCTTCTTCTTGCATCGTCCCGCATTAGCTTTGTGGTTTTCTACTTGCGATGTAACAGATGACGTAGGTTGAAATGAATGGCAGATTGGTCGCTTAACCCAGGTAGTAGCGAAAACCTGTGAACGAGGTCTGAATGCACAGTGAGGACGAGGTCAAGTACATTGCTGCTAGGTTGAATGACACGAGTCCGCGTTAATACCAGTGTATTCAAATTAAAATTATAACATGTACTATAAAAGAACTCTAGGGATTGGCGTGCCGGAACCACATTTCCAATACGTGGCATGCCGTAGCGAGGAGCTCCCGCATTATGTAGACGACCTGAGGTTCATTAACCTGCACCCAGTGCACGGTACACGGACGTTTTTGCATTTCACCCCTATCGAAATGCGGCCGCCGCGGCCGAGATTCGATCCCGAGCCCCGGACTTAGTAGTGAGCATTTACTATGTGAACATTTACTAATAAATGATGTGGATGCAGATGAAAAGCGGTCTACCGAAGGAAAGGGGTTGCATCAGACAACGTCAGGAAAAATTTAAATCGCGACAACTAATACTGGTTAAGAGGGGAACATTGTGCTCAAAGTACTCAATATGTCATGAAGCTCCAGAGAAAAAGCAAGAGTTGAATTAGGGGCGGGATAACAAGCGGACATGTCCTTGTGCCTTAGATGCACAATTGCGCCCACCAGTTCAAGATTATTAACGAGAGGAACATTGAAATAAATCATGTCAGCAGAAATTGCAATCAAAGCACCTCCACCGAGACGCACCTCTCAGTCGCATCTTTAAGATTAAGGGCCTTTTTATGGTTTAATATTTCATGATTATCATTGCTTCAAGAATGCCATGTTTGCTTCAATACAGCGAACATCAGATTGGCATGTGTCAGTCAAGGCTGATAGTGAATCGCGCTTGTTAATAATACTTTTGTGTTACAAAGCAAAAAAAGAAAACCTTTCGTCTGACGAAAGAGAGTGTGTCGCGTTGTGTTACGACAAGGAAGAACCGGGGCACGCTCTTGATTGATCATTTCGCATTTGATTTCGAATATTCGAGCCAGCTGTTGGGACCTCACATACAGCGCCATTCACCGGCTAGAACATAAAGCTCTTGGTATATATGAAAACCTTTTATACGTTAGAGAACACTGTTTGCAACTGACTTTAGCGAAGTCTAACAACGACATTCGTGTTTCGCGCGTTGTTTTGCAGAAGTCTTCGCTGACAGAAATACCGTAAACGCGAAACTTCACTTTTTGGCCAAGAATTTTCTTTTTCCTCGTGTCCTCCAACTAAGTGACTTTATCTTCACGTGTTGTAAGCCGTGCTATCAAATTGGGCATCTTGTGGTCTAACAACTTCTGAATTTCTTTGATATCATTTAATAATTTTAACAGTTCGGCGTGCCGCTCGTCGATGTGGGTGGTTAGATTACCAATGACAGCCAAGAATTCGCTATTCACTATGCTAGAATCCTCACCAGCGGGGCCCGGCTTTAATTGAATGTCACCACAGCTTAACAATATATTGCTCACAACATTCACATCATCACATAATAGGTCACAGATTACACTTGGACATGGGAGCAGAAGTAAACAGCGATTAATAAAGCATTTCGTGTACAGAGAATAGTTTTTACAAAGGCACGTTTCGTGAGCAGTTATGTGAGCCATTCGAAAACCTAGGCTGCTCTCATGCCCACTCAATAACTGCAGGGTGATGATGCTGCTTAAGCACGCGCAAATTACGTCATCGCTCATAATGTGTCCGCTGACACTCGCCCGAGTTACACCATGCGATTTCATGCAAGGGTAGTGACGTTGTCCGGAAAAGGGTGCCATCTGATGCATGGTTCTAAGAAAACTATCTGCCGGTGGCCTCAGCTGTCAACGTGGTCAATGCAGCAAACCATGCAGGAAGAAACCTGAAGAAAACGAAGGACGTTGAGTGAGCATTTGTGTTAGCCATTCGAACACCTAGGCTGCTCCCATGCGTATTAAACAGTCTGCCGCTTTAAGCCAGAGAATACTGTGTCCATTACCCGCTGGAAAGCGGGCGCTGAGCGAAGATGAAACGCCAAGCGCTTGAACTCGTCGAGTCGGTGCGGCGTGACAAAGGCCGTCTTCTCGTGATCCCTACCGCCGACGTCTGTTTGCCAATAGCAAGTCTTGATACCCACCGACAAAATAAACTTACCAATGCAAAGCTTGTTCTGGGCGTCGTCGATACTTGGGAGGAGGTAGACGTCCTCCTTCCTGCTTCTCCACTAAAGCAACGGAGACGTGGACGGACTCTTGGATGGCATGGATGAGTTTTTTCGGACAGCATTTCAAGCACTTGTTCCTTATCGTCATTCATTCTTGAGTCGGAACAAGCTAAGGGCTTTGACTGAACTGTTCAGAGCCTTCTTCATTAATTGATCCTCATCATCAGTGTATTTTTTATGCCCACTGCAGGATGAAGGCCTCTCCCTGAAATCTCCAATTACACCTGTCTTGCGCTAGCTGATTCCAACTTGCGCCTGCTAATTTCCTAACTTCATCACTACACCTAGATTTCTGCTGTCCTCGACTGCGCTTCCCTTCTCTTGGTATCTATTCTGTAACTATAATGGTCCACCGGCTATCCATCCTACGCTTTACATGGCCTGCCCAGCTCCACTCTTTCCGCCTAATCTGAACAAGAATATCGGTTATACCCGTTTGTTCTCTGATCCACACCCCTCTCTTCCTGTCTCTTAACGTTAGGTCTAACATTTTTCGTTCCATCGCTCTTTGTGTGGTCCTTAACTTGTCCTCAAGCTTCTGTGTTAACCTCCAAGTTTCTACCCCATATGGTGTCACCGGTAGAATGTCATGATTCTAAACTTTTCTTTTAATCGACATTGGTAAGCTCTAAGTGAGGATTTGGCAATGCCTGCCGTATGTACTCCAGCCCAATTTTATTCTTCTATATACTTCTTTCTCATGATCAGCGTCCCCTGTGAGTAATTGACCTAGATAAACGTACTCCTTTACTGACTCTAGAGGCTGACTGGCGATCCTGAATTCTTGTTCCCTTGCCAGGCTATTGAACATTATCTTTGTCTTCTGCATATTCATCTTCAACCCAATTCTTACACTTTCTCGGTTAAAGTCCTCAATAATTTGTTGTAATTCGTCCCCATTGTTGCTGATTAGGACAATGTCATCTGCAAACCGAAGGTTGCTGAGATATTCGCCGTTGATTCTCACTCCTAAGCCTTCCCAGTGTAAGAGCTTGAATACTTCGAAGCATGCAGTGAATAGCATCGGAGAGATTGTGTCTCCTTGCCTGACCCCTTTCTTGATAGGTAACTTTCTACTTTTCTTGTGGAGAACCAAGGTTGCTGTGCAATCCTTGTAGATATTTGCCAATATATTCGCGTATGCATCCTGTATTCCTTGGTTACGTAATGCATCTATGGCTGCTCGTATCTCTACTGAATCAAATGCTTTTTCATAATATATGAAAGCCATATATATATAGAGGTAGATTGTGCTCCGCAAATATCTCGATTTCCTGGTTGATGACATGGATATGGTCCATCGTGGAATATCTCTTCCTGAAGCCAGCCTGTGCTCTTGGTTGGCTGAAGTCAAGTGTTGCCCTGATTCTATTTGAAGCTACCTTGGTGAACTTTTTATACAATACTGGGAGCGAGCTAATGGGTTTATAATTCTCCAATTATTTAACATCTCTCTTCTTATGGATGAGTATAATGTTGGCGTTTTGCAGCTTTCTAGTACAGTTGAAGTCGTGAGGCATTGCGTATAAAGGGCCGCAAGCTTTCAAGTTTGATATCTCCTCCATCCTTGAAATAAATCGACTGTTATTCAATCTTCTCCAGCAGCTTTTCCCTGGTCATGTGTTTCAAGCCCCTTCTAACTTCATTGCTAGGTATAGAAGGTGTCTCTGTATCCTGCTCATCACTTCTTCGAATGACATTAGCTTGGCTGCTCTGGGCACTGTACATGTCAGTATAAAATTCTTCCGCTGCTTTTACTATGTCATCGAAGTTTCTGATGATATTACCCTGCTTATCTTTCAGTCCATACATTTCGCCTCGTCCTATATATCCCTAGTTTCCTCCTCACTGATTTCATGCTGCGTCCATATTTTACTGCTTCCTCATTCTTTTCCACGTTATAATTTCGGATATCCCTTACTTTCTTCTTGTTGATCAGTTTCGACAGCTCAGCGAATTCTATCTGACCTCTCAAGTTTGACACTTTCATGTTTTGCCGTTTCTTTATTAGGTCCTTTGTTACTTGGGAGAGCCTACCTACTGGTTGCCTTGGTGCCTTACCTTCCACTTCATTTACTGCTACTGAAGTCAACCTAGTTACGGTTTCATTCATTACTTCTATGTTGTCTTTATCTTTCTCTTCTAAAGCTGTATATTTGTTTGCGAGCACCTCTGCTTACTGCGTCTAGGTTGGCCTGTTTCTTCATGACTAACTTTATTCTTTCTCTTCAAATTGAGAGAAACCCACTAACCTATGGTCATTGCACTTTACCCTACCGAACAATTCTACACCCTGCACTATGCTGGCATCGGCAGAGAGTATGAAATCTATTTCATTCCTTGTGTTTCCGTTAGGGCTTTCCCAGGTCCACTTCCTGTTGCTGTGCTTCCTGAAGAAGGTATTCATTATTCGGAGCCCATTCCTTTCCGCTAATTCTACCAACATCTCTCCTCTAGTGGTCCTAGAATCGATGCCGTAGTTGCCAATTACTTGCTCGCCAGCCTGCTTTTTCCCCACTTTTGCATTGAAGCCGCCCATGACTACAGTATACTGAGTTTGCACCTCTCTCATTGCTAATTCAACATCTTCATAAAACTGTTCTATTTCTTCATCATCGTGACTGGAGGTTGAGGCGTAGGCTTGTACAACCTTCATTCTATACCTCCTATTCAGCTTTATTACGACGACTGCTACCCTCTCATTAATGCATGCTGTAGAGTTCATCAATGTTTCCCGCTATGTCCTTATGGACTAGAAATCCTACTCCGAGTTTTCTTCTGTCTGGAAGACATCTGTAGCAGAGAACATGGCTGTTATTCGGCACTGTATAAGCCTCATCAGTTCTCACCTCACTAAGGTAAATAATATCCCAGGCAATACCTTATAATTCTTCAAATAGCCTTGCTAAGCTAGCCTCACTCGATAGGGTGCGCGTGTTGAACGTTGCCAGGTTCAAGTACTATTAGTGGCCTGTCCGGACCCAGAGATTCTTAGCACCCTCCGCCGCGTAGCAGGTCTGACCGCCGCCTTGGTCAGGTGCTCCGCAGCCGCTGGGCACTCAGGGCCATGGGTAAATTTTAGAAGTCCTTTTGGAGGTAGCGGTCGAATACTGTACCAGGGAGGTTAATTCCTGTTCTGGTGAGAGAGTGACTTTGTTGAAGTTTTGTGGGCCTTCCTAATTTGGTTGCACCTTGACTAATATAGGCCCACTAGCTCTGAGCGATTATATTTTGTTTGCCGGTGTCAGGCGCCACTCCATGCCTGAAAATGTAGTGGACTAGAGGAGGATTCGTACTTACGACCTTCAGCTTAATATACTAAAAAAATACCGTACAGAACATTATACATCTAGGCATACAACACCTAAATTTCAACTTAACTGCAGAATTCCCCCAAATAATTGATAATTGAAATGTCATATGTTCGTACTCTACATCCGTTATTAACGCACGTAATGGTGCCACTCAGATCCTCGTTGAATTCATGGATGTACCATCAGACTCGCTCTCATTTTGTGGTCAAAATACTTGCGTACGACTCACGCATTAAAGAAAAAAACATGCGCAAATTACGCGTTCACGATTACAAGAACATTCGCGCTTATTTATAAGTACTTCCACGCACTAAATGAAACTCAAATGCTGCCGTCTTCTAAATACACATGCGAGACACGCACAGCCATAGACATCATCATCATCATCATCATTAGCCTATATTTATGTCCACTGCAGCACGAAGGCCTCTACCTGCGATCTCCATTTATCCCTGTCTTGACATACCCTAACATAATACGTCGAAGAGAAAAAAAATCTGCAGAATATACCATTACTAAAAGCGATCCGCGCAGCCCGTTTCCAAAGTACGGTACGCTCTACGTGCGTGCCGGAACAACCATCCGGCGATTTCTAAAATCAGCTGAAGTAGACTGCAGAATAACCAGTATCTAACCTCATACAGCGTTATTTTTCTCAGAAGTCGTGAAATCTGAAAATAAAGTCTTTGTTTAACGGAAACTCACGAGAACTATCTGCATATCTCTGCGTAAAAAACCACTGACGCTATCCTTTCTCGAGCGTTCAACTGTCACGTTTTCCTGAAAGCCAACATCAAAGTAACTCGAAAATTCATCTGCCTCTACCACGATCGGAAGAGACCAACACTGCCCTCTGCCTAACAGAACGTTCCTTAAACTCAAAGTTGTTCCAAGGTATTCGCAGAGAAATTAATAATAATGAATGTAACTTACCAAACGTGCCTCGATAGAAAAGCACTACTGTCAAACAAAACACGACTTGTCACGAACTCGCGCAGAAGCGTCGCTCATCAACTGGCGCAACTTGCGCGTGACCTTCCAAGCTATATGATACGGCGCCCATTAACCGGCGTGTCGCTGTCTCGAAACTATGGCGTACCGTGAGGCCACAATGTTATTGGCACCCGTTAATCGGCGTGTCGCTATCTCGAAACTATTGTTACAGAGCGACGAAGAAGACGTTTGGTCATGACTTGAAGAAGACGACGCTCTGGACTTCGCGAGCTATGATCTTGCCAGCCGCTGCCATACTTGTAAATACAGTGTAAATATATTTCTTGCTTCTTTTCCCCGTAACATTTTTGGTGGAGTTTGCGGGCTCAAGGACAAGACGGATTTACGCAGCGGGCGCTCCTTGGCTGCATCTACCATGCCAGCTCAAGGCGAGGATGCTTCGGGCTCGTCGGCCCCCACGCCAACCGTCATTCTGGCACAACCGCGTGACCCCGGCTCCTTTTCCGGCACTGACAACACGGATGTTGAAGATTGGCTTGAACTTTATGAGCGGGTGAGCAAGAGCAACCACTGGAACCAGACCGCCATGCTGGCTAATTTAATATTCTATCTCGCGGGGACGGCACGCGTCTGGTTTCAGACCCATGAGGAAGAACTTACCACCTGGGACATTTGTAAACAGAAGCTCACGGATTTGTTTGGCAGGCCTGTTGGACGTCAGCGCGCCGCTCAAAAAGACCTCGCTTCGCGTGTCCAGACGTGCACCGAGTCCTACCTCACATACATTCAAGATGTGCTCGCTCTGTGCCGCAAGGTGGATCCGAGGATGTCCGAAGCTGATAAAGTGGCACATGTCATTAAGGGCATAGCAGATGATGCCTTTCACCTCCTTGTGTTTAAGGATTGTTCTACTGTACAAGCCATCCTTACCGAATGCCGGCGATTTGAAGAGGCCAAGAGCCGTCGCATTGCCCACCCATTTCCCCGCCTCCCCAACACGGCTGCTACGTCCACCTGCGAAGACCTCCGCAGTCTGCCTACGCCCAATCGCTCTGATGACATCGTCCACATCATCCGGCGTGAAATCGAAGCCGCATCTCCTATGCCAACCCCAACCCTTGGCTCCGACAATTGCCCGGCCACCGTTTCCCTGATCCAGACCGTCGTACGCCAGGAATTGGCCAACGTTGGCTTGACCAACGTCTGCTCCATTAATCGGCCTGACTACGTTTCGTCCACCTCTGCCAGGCGCCCTCGAAACGTGAATGCCCCTCCGCGGTATCGCAACCCGGCTGACTGGCGCACTCCAGACGACAGGCCAATATGCTTCACTTGTGGCCGTATCGGTCATATTTCACGTCACTGCCGCTCTTCATGGAATTCGACCCCTTGGCCATATCTCCCATCCGACCGTCCTCCTCGTGCTACTTCTAGCTTCCCACCGCACACGCAACCAGTAACTCCTGGCGACACTTCTCGGCCCACCCGTTCTAGCCGCTCTCCTTCGCCACATCGCCGCTTCTCCCGCTCGCCCCCATTGCGTCGGTCACCGTCCCCAAGCTCCTTCCGGCGCACGCTTTCGGAAAACTAACGGGTGCAGCACCTAGAGGTGATGCTGCTATACCGACCCGACGCCGAAATCCTCTTCTGACCCTGCCCACACATCGGAACCTCATCAAAGTGAACGTGGATGGTGTACCTGTTACGGCTCTGATTGACACTGGCGCGCATGTGTCTGTGATGAGTGCTCAGCTTCGCCATCGTCTCAAGAAAGTCCTCACTCCTGCCCCGTCGCCTGTGCTCCGAGTCGCCGACGGGGGAACGCCGGCCGTTATTGGCATGTGTCCAGCTCGTGTGAGTGTCGCCGATCATCATACTTCTGTTTTATTCTATGTCCTCGAACACTGCCCTCACGACCTAATCCTGGGACTTGACTTTCTGTCAGCCCATTCCGCCTTGATAGACTGTTCTGCAGGTGTTGTGCAACTCGCTCTACCTGTTGCTATTGATCCCCTCGATAGTGCTCCGATCCGGCTATGTTCCACAGAGCATATTCGCCTCCCTCACCTTGCCGTTTCCTACATAGGTGTTTCACCCGTTCCGCCCGTTCCAGACGGTGACTACATCGTAACCCCTAATCCGGATGTCCTGCTCTCGCATAACGTCGCATTTCCTCACACCGTCATTACCATTACGGAGAACACTTCCTGTCTTCCGCTAGTGAACTTTGGACTTTGTGCACAAGTTCTCCCGCGCGGCATATCACTTGCGCAAATCACGCCGGCCCGAGACTACCACATTTCGAGTTTAACTGCTGACGGCTCCTCGTGTGCACCTCTTGCTGTGCCTCCTGCCCCTTCAGACTTGAATGCCCTAACGAAAATGATTCCGCCCGACCTTCCGCCCCAGTGTGCCAATGAACTACGTTGCCTCCTTGCCTCGTACTGGGACTTATTCGACCTTGGAGACCGTCCTCTCGGGCAAACATCTGTTGTCAAACATCGCATTAACACCGGGGATGCGAGTCCAATCCATCGGCGACCCTACCGCGTCTCTCCTACTGAGCGAGACATCATCCAACACGAAGTTGATAAGATGCTTTCTCGTAACATCATTGAACCTTCTTGCAGCCCATGGGAATCCCCTGTTGTACTAGTTAAGAAAAAGGACAACAGTTGGCGATTTTGCGTAGATTATCGGCACCTAAACAAGGTAACCAAGAAGGACGTCTATCCGCTACCACGCATTGACGATGCCCTGGATTGCCTCCATGGAGCACAATATTTTTCGTCCATAGACCTTCGCTCCGGGTACTGGCAAATTGCCGTCGATGACATGGACCGTGAGAAAACAGCTTTTATTACTCCCGACGGCCTTTATCAGTTCAAAGTGATGCCTTTCGGGTTATGTAATGCCCCGGCCACATTTGAACGAATGATGGACGCCCTCCTACACGGCTTCAAGTGGTCCATCTGCCTCTGTTACTTGGACGATGTGATCGTTTTTTCCCCGACTTTTGCGACGCACCTCGAACGCCTATCGAGGGTCCTATCTGTTTTTCATCGGGCGGGGCTACAACTCAATTCGTCCAAATGCCACTTCGGTCGTCGTGAAATTTCTGTGCTCGGACATCTCGTCGATTCCTCTGGTGTACGTCCTGATCAAGATAAAATCCGGGCAGTGAAAGAATTTCCCGTGCCAACGTGCTCCAAGGACGTTCGTAGCTTCTTGGGCCTCTGCTCCTACTTTCGTCGGTTTGTCCGCAATTTTGCGGACGTTGCACGCCCTCTTACTGAGCTCCTCAAGAAAGACGCTGCCTTCATTTGGGGCCGTGAGCAAGCTGCTGCTTTCACTGAGCTGATCCGGCTGCTTACTTCCCCTCCCATTCTCGCTCACTTTGATGCATCAGCTCCAACAGAAGTCCGTACTGATGCCAGCGGCCACGGTATTGGAGCTATCCTGGCCCAGAAACAACAAGGACAAGAACGTGTTATTGCTTACGCCAGCCGTCTTCTTTCCCCTGCTGAGCGCAAATATTCTATCACTGAGCGCGAGTGTCTGGCTCTCGTTTGGGCAGTGGGAAAATTCCGCCCCTATTTGTACGGCCGGCAATTCACAGTCATCACTGACCACCACGCTCTGTGTTGGCTTTCTTCCCTGAAAGATCCTTCTGGGCGCCTTGGCCGCTGGTCTCTGCGCCTTCAAGAATACAACTACTCAGTTGTATACAAGACCGGCCGGTTACACCAAGATGCGGACTGCTTCTCGCGCCATCCTGTCGACCCACCTGACGTTTCTATGGCCGAAATTCCTGTCACCGTTCTCTCTTTGAGTGCTTTTGACAATATCGGAGCGGAACAACGGCGGGACGACTTCTTAAAAGACCTTATTCACCGGCTGACTTCAACGACGCCCGATCCTTCCCTTCGAATGTTTGAACTCCACGATGGCATATTGTACCGTTGTAACGTGCGCCCTGACGGCCCTGACCGACTCTTAGTTGTCCCTTCGCATCTGCGCCGGCCTGTTCTCGCCCAGCTTCATGATGTGCCGACTTCCGGTCACCTTGGCGTGTCACGGACTTACGACCGCGTTCGTCGGCGCTTTTTTTGGCCTGGTCTTTACCGTGACGTCTGCCGTTACATCGCTGCGTGTGACCTTTGTCAACGACGGAAAAAGCCGACCACACTCCCTGCTGGCCGCCTTCAACCACTTGACGTGCCATCAGAACCATTCTTTCGTGTAGGCATTGATCTTTTAGGCCCCTTTCCTACGTCTGTTTCGGGAAATAAGTGGATTGCTGTCGCAACAGACTACGCCACCCGATACGCAATCACACGGGCTCTTCCGACAAGCTGTGCAACCGATGTCGCCGATTTCCTGCTAGAAAACGTCATCCTTCACCATGGTGCCCCTCGACAGCTCCTTACCGACCGAGGCCGCTGTTTTCTTTCTAAAGTTGTTAATGACATTCTACACTCGTGCGCGACTAAACACAAACTTGCTACTGCTTACCATCCACAAACGAATGGTCTCACCGAGCGTCTCAACCGGACCCTTAATGACATGCTGTCCATATATGTCTCCGCTGACCATCGCGACTGGGACGTTGCATTACCATTCGTTACCTTTGCCTATAATTCTCGCCACGATACCGCAGGCTTCTCTCCATTCTTCCTCTTGTTCGGCCGCGACCCTACGCTACCTTTCGACACCCTTCTGCCTGATAGCCTGCATTTCACATCAGAGTACGCCCGGGACGCCATACTCCAGGCACAAGAGGCACGCCATATTGCCCGACGTCGACTTGCGGACTCGCAGGAAAATCAGCGGCGCTTATATGACACCCGCCATCGTGACGCCCACTACACGCCGGGCGCCCTGGTTCTGCTTTGGTCTCCGTCGCGACGCGTTGGCCTCTCGGAGAAGTTGCTTTCACGCTACTCTGGCCCTTACCGCGTCTTGCGTCAAGTAACCGACGTCACCTACGAAATCGCCCCTCTTGACCCCACCGTGGCTCAGCCTCGTTCCGATGTAGTCCACGTGGCGCGTCTTAAGCCGTATCATTCGACCGCCTCCTAACCAGCACCGGGTCGGTGCTTCAGCCGCCGGGGGTCATGTTACAGAGCGATGAAGAAGACGTTTGGTCATGACTTGAAGAAGACGACGCTCTGGACTTCGCGAGCTATGATCTTGCCAGCCGCTGCCATACTTGTAAATACAGTGTAAATATATTTCTTGCTTCTTTTCCCCGTAACACTATGCCGCACCGTGAGATCACGACGTTTTTAACGCCCGTTAATCGGCGCGTCGATGACTCGAGGCTATGCCGCTCCGTGACACTGCCTTCCATTTTCAGAATATTACAACATAATATTCACCTGCATCAGTGGCATTTTCGGGAGAAAAAAAATTATCGAACAGAACACTACACGCCTATGCATACAACACGTAAATCCTCCAGCTTAACTGCAGAATGACCCTAAATAATTGATAATTGAAATGTCATATGTTCGTACTCTACGTCCGTTATTAACGCACGTAATGGTGCCACTGAGAGCCTCGTTGAATTCACGAATGTACCATCAGACTCGCTCTCATTTTGCGGTCAAAATACTTGCGTACGACTCACGCATTAAAGAAAAATACTTAAAAAAACTTGCGCAAATTACGCGTTCAAGATTACAAGAAGATTCGCGCTTATTTATAAGTACTTCCACGCATTAAATCAAACTCAACTGCTGCCGTCATCTAAATACACTTGCGAGACAAGCACAGCCTTAGACATACCCTTACATGATACGTCGAAGAGAAATGAAATCTGTAGAGTATACCATTACTAAAAGCGATCCGCGTAGCCCGTTTCTAAGGCGCGGTACTCTCTACGTGCGTGCGGGAACAACCATCCAGCGATTTCTAAAATCAGCTGAAGTATACTGCAGAATAACCAGTATCTAACCTCATACAGTGTTACTTTTTTCATAACTTGCGAAATCCGAAAAGAAAGTCTTAGTTTAACGGAAACTCACGCAATCTACATATCTCTGCAAAAAAAAAAACTATGTTAACTAAGCTAACTTCTATGTTAACCTCCAAGTTTTTGCCCCATATGTTAGCACGAGTAGAATGCAATGATTGTAGACTTTTCTTTTTCAACGACAGTGGTAAGCCTCCAGTCAGGATTTCGCAATGCCTGTCGTATGTACTCCAACCCATATTTATTCTGCTGGTAATTTCCTTCTCATGATGAAGGTCCCCTGTGAGTAATTGACCTAGATAAACGGTACTCCTATGCAGACTCTAGAGGCTGACTGGCAATCCTGAATTATTGTTCTTTTTGCCAGGCTTCAACCCACTCCTTAATCTTCAATTAATCTTCAACCCCACTCTTACACTTTCTCGGTTACACTTTCTTATTCATCATTGATTATGCGATGCTTAACAATTGTCGTTTGTCTAATTTTTCACTGGCACCAAAAAGCAGTCATTCTAGAGTTGCAGAGTACTTTGCAGGTGTTCTTTTTAACCTACCGGAGAACACGGACGGATCTCGACATTTGTTTGTGACTATAGGAGCGTCGATGTAGAGGCGTTAGAACTCGGGAGGGCAAAGAATCGACAGGCTTCCTCAATTGTTTCAATGTATGCAAACGGCATGCCCTTGTTTAGGTGATTGCATTCTTTACTGAAGTTTGTCACCATCACGGTCCTGTCATGTCATGGAGCGATGACCTTTGCGACGGAATTTTCACGGTCGAGCATTAGATGTTGGTCGCCCTCTACGGCGCCTTCTACGTTTGCGGGTGTTTGGTACCAAAGTAAATGATGACGCTGGAACGTAGCAGGATGCTGACGATGTTTTATTCATCCAAATGTACCTGAGATTCATATCCGGGGGCATGGCTATGTCGTTGGACAGTGTGATTGACTGGAGTTTTAAATCAATGACAGCTCTATGCTGGCCCAGGAAGCCCCATACCGAGAATTATGCCTCAAGAGCAATGCAGCAATACGTTGCATTATCACGAAGCTCACAAGGTAAGTCTTGTTATGAACCGTGATTCCTGCTGTGCAGATTCCATCCGTCTTTATAAGGTGACCGTGAGCTGTGCTTGCGAGGGGGCCATCCCATTGCAAAGGACAATTTTTCAACTTGATGGCGAAGGATGCGCTGATGACGGAGTACTTGGCTCCTCTGTCCAATAGAGTGGTGACTGAGTGCCCGTCGAGAAGCACGTCTGAGTCGGTTGTTCTTGGTCTTACATTGCGATTGGTAGCGTGGCGGCTGTCCATGGGTGCTTGGCGTCGTCGCGCTGGTGTTTCGTCGCGTCAGCTGGTCTTCTTAGCTGGCAGCGTTTTCATAGCTTAGACGCTTAGCCTGGATTGCAGCGTGTCGTTTCTATGTCCTCTAAATGATGGTAACAATATTCTAGTCGACGCCGGAAGATCTCCGGCATTTCGAAGAGCAGTAACTCATTTTCATAAGTTGCAGGTTTCAGTTTTCTGGATAAGAATAAATGGACCAGGCCAGTATATGGTGGGGTGGTGCGCCGAAAGGCAGTGACCTGGCGACGACGAACGTGATGGTCATTGAGGTCTCCACTCAGTTGCTGCCAGGTATTCGGAGATGCCTCTTGTTTCTGTTGTCGCGGGCAAGCTTACCTCTTGTTGATTCTTCGTAGTTCCATCTGGCCGTACAGGCAGCGGCGGAACAGCTAACCTACTTCTCTGAAGGAATAGTAGAGCTGGAGCCGGGCTGGGGCGTGCCAAACGTCAGTCTTCCTTGGTATGTGGCGAGGGGTGACATGCCGAGGTCCTGGCGGCAGCAATTGGCTGCAGAATTGTGGTATAATGGGCTTCTGTTACAGTCACGGTGAGGGAAAGTGTCGGAGGTTGATGGCGGTGGTGTAGGTCATCGCTTCTGGCTGTGGCTGCGTTGGCTCGGGGTGCAGTTCTGGAACTCCTAGCGACCGCTTGTTCTCCTCACGAACAACGTCCCCAATTGAAGCCTGTTCAGGCTATGAAGAAGGAAAGAACTTCTGCAGCTCAACCCGCACGACTGTTCTGATGCTCTCGCAAAGGGAATCGGTGGGTGATGCTTGAACTTGGACGTAGTTTGCAATCATGGTACGTTAGTTGTACGTTCCGGACCTACAGTGCCTTTTCGATGGTGGTTGCATCAGATAGAAACTCATCGGTGGTATTCAGCGTGTTCTGTATCGTAGCAGCGAAAAAGCTTTCCTTCAAAGCGCGCATAAAAAAATTCATCTTCTTTTCCTCGGTCGTGTCGGGGTCAATGAGGCCAGAGAGACGGGATAATTTTCTCGTTAATTAGGACGTTCTCGTTAGGAAGCTGCTTCCGAGTTTCCAGTAGAACATCGTTCCGTTCTCTGCGGACATTGCTTGTAAACCTCTTCAAGGAGCTTTTGCCAACGAGGTCGCACATTTTTAGAGTGCAATTCTAAATCTTGAACCATGCCCTTATAGCATCTTTCAAGAAGAAATATACGTGGTGCAGCAGGTCTTTGCAGTTTCAGTATTTGAATGTTTAAACCATTTCGAACATAGTGAGGCTGCTTTCGCGGTCACCTGACAAAGCTTTACGAAATTTACAGAATATATGTCGCCACACAGGTTGTTGCAGAAGGATGGATGCAGGGGCGTTGTAACGGAAAGCTATTCCAAACTGTTTCTATTAAAATTCTGCAATCAGCCCTCCATGACTGGTGGAAATTTTCGGGCCACCCCACGTCGCCTTTCTGTCACGCGATGTCACGGAAACAGTAAGAACTCCCCCTGTGACTTGACGTGTACACGTTGATTATGCTCAATTTGACTGAACAAAATAAAAATAACAATTTTTCATTCGACGCCTTTTTCACCATTAGCCGTCTTGCATTGGTCAGAAAATTTCGGGCTGCGCCCACTTTGCCTGTGACGTGCCTCGACAAAAACCGCGAGAACTCACTGCATCAAAGTGACGTGTACATTTTAAAAATGCAATAAGATGCTGAAAAATAATGCTTTTCTAAATAGCCGGAGAATGCCCCATGCCGAAAAGAAGATGGCTGTCCGCCGATCGCTCGGGCACTTGCTACTATGAGCTAGCCGCGGAGCATGGATTCATTTGCGTATAATAAAATTTTTGCGTTGCAGTGTAACGTTATCGAGCCCTTTTGGTACATATACGACGTCGCTTTGCCAAGTCTTCTTCCCCGAGGATCCGTTTTAACGGCAACTGTAACCTTCCGTTACACGCCACCGATATTTTCGGCCAGCCACCACAAGCTAAGCAAGGGTAAGCGGACCAATCGCAGAAGCCGGCGCCGCCCTCCTCATCCGGTTATCTATTTTCATTGCGCTGGGTCGTCCACCCTTAAACCCTCTGAACTTCACCGTGATCCTAGCCTCTTGTCAACCAATCAGATAAGAAAGACCACTGAATGTAGGAAATGCCATTCCCATTAAGAGCAAACAGGTGACCACCTACAAACGAGGAGAGCGTTTGATTGGGTTCTTCAAACTACGCTGCGGGCTACCGCCCAATGCTTGCGTCGTTGGTTACGTAAATTTGACGTAAGGAGGTTTGAATAAATCAGATCGGAACAGTTCTACGTTATAGGGCCCCAGGAGACATTGCGAGGGGTCATCGTGGCTGGTCTTTTTCTTCGTCCAGCTAATCTTCTCTTGTAAGGGTCTGTGCTCCATCGGCAATCCTTGCAGCTTGAAGCTTGTCCACTGGTCGGTGGTCTAGGGCGACGTTGGAGTTGTCGTCACATATTGGACTTGGTTCGTGTTTTAGCGGGGTGTCCAGAAGATGAACCCAGAAGAACATGCATCAGATGTCACGATGCCGTAATTGTGAAGAATACGGCACTGCGAGAAGTGCCAGATAAAACAAAAAAGCAGATCCCACGCAGTTCGAGAATTAGTGTATGCCAAGCTTTCTGTAGTGTTTGCTTTATTGGGCGGTAATTGGCGGTGATGGCGATGGCGAATGTTAGTGTGCGATTCGTGCAAAACGAGAGTGACGAGGTGATGTTTCCCTTGCATTCAGCACTTGTGTTTGGCCGCGTAGTACACAAAACACACAGTGAGACGTTCTTGCTTGCGGTGTTTTTCTGGGGCATTGTTCATAGCCTGCAAGCGAGAAGGTTAGCGCTGTCATTGCTGACACGGCACATCGCATCGTGGAAGAAAAGCTAAATGTTTATAACTTACGAGTATGGTGCTTTATGAAACAAAATAACAATATGATTACCAGGCACGCTGTATTGGAGACTGCGGAATAATTTTTACAACCTGGGGTGCTTCAACGCGCACCTAAATGCAATTACGGCAACGCTCTTGCATTTGGCCCTCGTGAAAATGCGGCCGCCGTGGTTGGTATCGAGCCCGATTCACATATTGTGAGATAAGTTAAGCCGCAGGTATTCCTTTTACTTCAGAGAGAGAGCCACACACTATTACGGCCTGAGTGGTGATGAGTATTTACAGATGAAGATGAAATGAACACGCAGCGCTCACACTAATTTAACCCGCGCACTGAAGCGGGCAGCCCTGCGGCAACTTAGACTGCAAAGCAACGCCAAACAAACGGACGCAAACCGTGAACAATCTCGGAACCACGGTAGTGACTGTTAGCCGGAACTTCAACTCGATTTATATGGCAGTTCGCAGGGAAGGTTTGTTCTATAATGATGTAGGGTCCTACAAAACAGGAAAGGAACTTCTCACACAAGTCCGGGATAGGAACGGGTGTCGACAGTAGCCTCTTATGTCCGGGACGAAAGAAAACGTCGCGGTGAGAGCTGTCGTATGGCTGCTGGCAGTCTTGTTGGCTGGGTTCTGTATTGAGGCGACCATGTCGTCGACATTGGTGAAGTCTTGAGCCGAACTGTTCGGACAGAAACGCCGAGGAGCTAGCAGGGACATTAAAGATATAGGCATCGAGCGTAAATATAGGCGAACGGCCGTAAACGAGGTAGAAAGACGGAATACCCAGTCGTTTTTTGAACAGCGGTGTTGTGAGCAAACGTCACTAATGGTAGACTTGTGTCCGGGTTGTTGTGGTCTGGTCCGATATACACAGACTGCATATCAGCTAATGTGCGATGTAATCGCTCTGTCAAGCCATTTGTGGGTGGTAAGCTGACATCCTACGAAGTGTGTGAAAGGTTCTGAGTACTTCTTCGAGGACTGTCGACAAAACAGCCTTGCCTCGGTCACTCTCCAGGACGCCAGGTGCTCCATGACGTAACATGATGGCTTCCAGAAAGAAGGTGGCGACGTCTGACGCAGAGCCAGAGCGTAGATGAGCGGTCTCTGCGCAGAGTGTAAGGTGGTCGACAGCAGTCACATTCCATGGATTTCACGTCGGCGTGATAGGAAGATCTCCGAAGAGGTCTATACCAATGATGTCAAGAGGTGCCTCCGGACATGGAATGGGTTGTAGCAAAGCAACAATTGGCGTTGTTGGTCACCGCCGAAGTCGGCAAAGCGTACAAGAAGCGACCTGCTTAGGCGCATGGGGAGGAATGGCTGTGGTAGAGTTTTTAGTTATGCTAGGGAAGTGTGCACAATTTTGCGCCGTTGCTAAAAAACACCGATAACGCTGCGGAGTACTTGGATGCGTAGTTCATTGAAAGTGCCGCAATTAACAATAACACTTAATTTTGTACGCATTACTTAGAACGGTTTTCTTACGTTCTTGAAATATAAGCGATATGTTTAGTTTAATTCGCTGAGGACATCCGAGAAATCCACAACGAATCCCTTATGACGCATGAAAATAGGAGAGAAGTAAGGGTTCATCAATTATTTGCAGCTTTATAATTAACCCGGTAACGTGCGTTTCGCAACACATTATTAAACTTGAAATTTCCATTGTTCTCACTGAATTTTAAGTTGGTGTCTTCCAAAGTGGTTTCGAGACTCTTGGAAACATTGTGGATACCAGTGGTAGGACACTGCGGAACGCTTCAATAACAAAATTTTTACGAAGGCTATAATTAGCCTACTTGGTTCAAGCGCAGTTCCTTTGACTCACAACATGTTTCCATCTTCAACGAAAGATAAACACTGCGTCTCGCATATTTTTCAGAGGAGCCTCATGTAAGGCGTTGAAATTGGATGAGGGCTAGTATTTAGCATTTTTAAAGCACATATTATGCTACACACTGAGAAATTTCCCTAGACATGTCATTTAAAGCGGTCCCCAGTTCCTGCATGTATGAAATTTCTGCCGTTTACGGTACTTTCAGGAAAATGGGGCACGTTTTTAACCAGGAACGAGAGTCTAGAAACTTTATTTACCCTAATTACCACAAACACTTCAAACGTTGCCTGCTCATGGTCTTAACTGTCCCCCAACTCCCTTACAACAAGAATTTATTGAATAATAGTTTTTTAATAATGAAAACTGACAAAGAACGTTCGTGAGCGCTGATTATGAGCTTCGCTGAGGGGGGAAAAAAAGTGGGGCGCGTGACGCATGCATAGTGCCGTTCTCTGGCTCCGTTATAGGAAAATGCAAGGAAGGAATCTTGCTTGTGGACGTTAGAGGGAACAAGTCGATAAAGTTTATGTTCGCAGTGTAGCTTGCCTCTTCAAAGTCACGGGCTCGCGACACTATGCTATTTGACAACCAATTTGAAAAATGCTTGCCGCCGAACGCTCCATAGAGGGCACCTAAGAACATCCAGCGTATTACAATATTTACTGTTGGGTCTTGTGCGGCACCCTCTGAAAGGTCTGTCTGCTTCATAGATTACAAGGAGCCAGCTAGAGGCAGGCGAACATTCGAAGTTTCGAAAACAAATAGAATATTGGACACTTGCCTTTTGTTAAAAAAAACCTATATGCGGTGTTCTTGAATTCACCGAATACTTTGTAAAAACCGTCTGCTAAATAAAATATTGAAACAGCGACGGAAGTATTCGAAGTAATGCGAAAACCAAAATGGACAATGGAAGTTTTCTTTTGCGTTTCGCGCAGAAAGCCCGCACGAAAACCTGCGAGTTTTGCTGTTAGTCACTTACGTAGTATATGTGGCAGCGTAGTTACGTCCAATATTTATTTGTTATGCTACAACCAGCGGTGTTTTTCTTGGCAATGTTCCCTTTCATGTTTTCACAGCACAGCAGATTGTTTTGGTTTTTCTTTTCCTTAACTAGTTATCCTTTCCTGCTAACGATTAGTTAGTGTTTTTGTAAAGTTTTGCTGAAGACATTCTTAGAGAGCTTGGTTTCAACCAGGCTTAAAGTTATTGAGAGGCTGTTTGTGCGCTTTTAATAGAGAACTACAGACCTTGTGCTTTAAGTTCACTATTTGTCTCTGACAACTACCTATTTTGGACTACTCAGTACAGGCGTGGTACCTATTCATCAAGATATAAATATTCATTGCTATAATTACGCAAGTATGCGCGGGCGTTTGACTACTCAATACTCACCATTTTTATTCCGTTAGCTATAAAAAATATCAAACCTATATTAGCCAATCTCTTGAGCTGGCGTATTAGGTGTTTTTTGTCTTGAATAATATTTTGTTGCACACAGCAGAAACGCGCTAACTAGCACAACAGCGTGTTTCAAGAAGTGTGGCTCTGCTGAACTTCAGACGAGAAAACGAAAGCCGACAACGCCAAAGCATGCGGAAGTTCGCTAATAATTTTTCCCTTTACAATGGGATGTAGCCTACACCACTACACTATACACATGTACCCATGACCCAAGTACCCATACAGTACCCATGTACCCACAAAATTATGACTGATTAAATTAGAAATCTAAGTGATTACCTGGGAGCCAGTGGAGTACCTGACATGTTCCTTTGAACAGATGCTTTTGTTTGCATGAGTAAGTTCTAAAAAAAAATTCCAGGGCTATGTGTTTACCACTGCCTGTGCGTTTACCACTGCCATGTGTTTACCGCTGCCGTATCCGACTCTATTAGCGAAACGTCTTGTTGTCTGGCAATGTGCGCCCGGCTTCCTCTTGTGTTCGTTGCCTGATGTATGAAAACATAGTAAAAAACGAAGTCATTGGTGTACGCGCATTATTCTTGAGTCTGAGCCGAGTGAACCTATTCCATCGACGACTACGGAAACTATTGGCAATGAAGTTAAGCAAGTCGCGGTCATCAGATTGTTAGTAGGCTGCTTCAGGTGCGTGCGCGATTCGTTAGTGGAACAAAAGACGCCCACTTTCTTACATTCAATGACTCCTTTACAGGGCCTTAATCTAGACTGGGACCACCCGAAGGATGCCTGCCAACAGGAACAAGGGTTACTCTACAAATTTTTGCATCGGTTTAGTCAAGATGTTTATGTACTTCTCACGGTTCCACCGGACGCCCATATTTTGAAACAACTCCGACTTCAGTCGCTCGTGACCTACCGTATCGTGACAAGGATTGAGCATATCATCGTCGCTACGCACAGGTACCGTGAAAATCACTTCTGAGCTGCGCATTCTTCACACAACACGGGAATCGTATAAAACGAGCGGATCCTTTGCTTTGCTACATTTGAGCTGTTCACGAAGCGTTCCCTACTTTAGCACAAGTTACTGGAATTTACAGAGCGTTGGTTCTTTTTTATTTTATTGTACCCTCAAGACCAAAGTATTACAGACGTGAGCGGGTAGAAAAAACATAAATAATTAAATAACACAGCAGCAAAAGTGGTTTAGTTAATACAGAAAAGTTGATTAGTTAATTGTATCAGGGAGCGATGATGTCAGATAACGCCGAACGAAACTGAGTTGTTCTTGATTGCAACAACTGCGCGGGGAAGGTGGTTCCATTCTTGAGAGGTCCTGGGAATAAATGATTCGTGACAGGTTCTGGTGCGACAATGAATTATTCCAACCTTATGGCTATGATCAATGCGAGAGGAAATGTACATAGGAGATGAGATAAGGTTATCGCGAAG
Source organism: Dermacentor silvarum (assembly GCF_013339745.2). Lineage (NCBI taxonomy): Eukaryota > Metazoa > Arthropoda > Arachnida > Ixodida > Ixodidae > Dermacentor > Dermacentor silvarum. Next base: position 123,598,759 of record NC_051161.1, read on the forward strand.
GTAGGAACTCTGGAAATATAGTTTACGAAATAAAGCAAGGTGAAAGGCACTTACGTCAGCCTGAGAGCAGAGGTGGTAGCAAGGAGTTTTTCATGGTAATTACGCTTGATGTGCGACTATAATTGCTATTAACGAAACGCGTGGCGTTGATTTGGATTAGTCGAAGTGATTGAATAAGTGTTTGAATGTGCGGGTCCCAAGTGGATGAGGCATACTCCATTTTAGTCCTAATAAGCGTTTTATACAAGAATAGATTTAATGATATTGGAGCAGAAGAAAGAAATCGGCTAATATAACCTAGCGTGCGGTTAGTATTGTTGATCACCTTATCGATGTCTAACGACCAGGAAAGTGTCGAGGTTATGTGGACGCCTAGGTATTTGTAGGATGTAACGGCGTTTAGGGGACGATCATTAAGGTAATAGTTAGGCGGAGGAGTAGTGCTGCGAGTTACATGCACGCATTTATATTTAGTTCCGTTAAGTTGCATTAACCATACGTAACACCAGTTAGAGATAGCGTTAATGTCGTCTTGTAGGAACTTGTTATCATAAATGTCTGAGATTTCACGGAGTATAACGCAGTCATCTGCGAAAAGGTAAATGCTAGAAGAACCATCACTGGGTAAATCGTTAATGTAAATTAAGAAGAGGGCGTAGAACTGATCCTTGGGGTACAGCAGAGTCTACAGCAGGACTAAATTGGGACATGTTGTTTGACGTAACGTACTGTGACCGATTCAAACAGGTTAGGATATGGTCTAAGTTTGCTAAGTTTGAATAGAAGCAAATTATGTCACACTCTGTCGAAGGCCTTGGCGAAGTCAAAGAAAACACAGTCTGCGAATGAACCTTTGTCAAGAATAAGATGAAGGCTGGGAGTAAAGAAAGAATGAGTTTCGCCGGACAAGTTTTTTCGGAAATAATGTTGCGCTTTATTGAATTATTTTCTAAGTGCTTTGCTCGATGTGAGTACAAAATATGCTCAAGAACGTTACAAAGAATGCTGGCGAAAGAAATGGGGCGGTAGTTGAGGGGCGCATTTTTACTGCCGGACCAGCTTCCCGACCTTCCAATCTGCAGGGAGCTGATGGGTGTCTAAAGGTTGCTGAAAAATTCCTGAAAGTAGAACAGATCAATAAACAACACTATTTTTCAATAACTTTCCGGCTTGGCAAACTGCGATAAAAAAACTGCGCAGTCTTGTCAGTCTTCATAGTACGGGTTCATACGAAGCACGTGAACGACCTCGGGTCAATGCTGTCGGCGCTTTGAACAGTGAGAGCCGTCTGGAACGACTTTGTAAGTTACGTCACTGATGCGTAGAAGAACTATGTAGGGCCAGAAGTATCTGCGCAGCGTCTAGCGTCACAGTACTACCTGCTTCTGCTCGTTGTGTGATCTCTTGAGCACCCGTCTGGTTGTCATCAAATTCAAGAGGGAGAATTGCGTCTGATTTTGGCGTAACCTCACGGCCGTACACGAGACTGAAGGGTGTCTTGCGAGTGGTCTCTTGATCAGCCGTATTGTACGTGAAGGTGACATAACGTAAAACCTCGTCCCAGTTCTTGTGCTCTACATCGACGTACATGCTTATCATGTCAGCCAGTCTCCTATTGAGTCGTTCCGTCAGCCCGTTTGTTTGAGGGTGATAGGCCGTGGTCTTCCGGTAGGCGTTACCACTTAAACGTAGAACGATATCCAAAAACTTGGTACCTCAGTCCGTGATGACTACTGCGCGAGCGCCATGTCTTAAAATGATTGATTCAAGAAAAAACCGCGCCGCTTCATCTGCTGTTCGCCGTCGCAGAGCACCTGTCTCGGCATATATAGTGAGATAATCCATGGCGATGATTATCCACCTATTGCCGCTAGTAGACGTTGGAAAGGGGCCCAGAAAATCCATGCCTACTTGTGCAAATGGTGTGGCAAGTACTTGAACAAGGTGTAGAAGGCCGGCTGGCTTGACGGAAGGCGGTTTGCGGTGCTGGCAATCCAGACATAAGACAGCATGTCTGAGCCAGCGAATCCGTGCCATTTTGCGAGTGCAGGCCAAGTGCCCAGCGGTCGGCTCGTTGTAGCAGGCGTGTAAGATTGCGGGCGCGGATACAGGGGGGATGTCCGGATGTCCTGACTCCCCCCCCACCTCCCCCCCCCACCCCCGTCAGATGTCTGCATGGCCCCTAGCTGAAAGGGGGATGGCCCTGTCGCGAAAAATATGGCCACCAGCATTCTCCAAAAGTATTTTTCGCGAGTACAAATGTTAGCAGCCATGTAGACGTAAAGCTAGCTCGCTCACAAGCTTAGCTGTTTTCCATAGGGTGTGGTGTCGTGAAGTTGCCGTAGTTTTTTTCTCATGAACACCTTGGACCTCCTGGCACCGGCCGTGCCTTACTCGTCCCGTGGGCGGCGCCGAGCGAACGAGGGGACATCCCTGTTAAGCACGCTGATTTCCGCGCGAGCGCCTTCGCGCCTGATTAACTTAGTCCCCCTCGGGGTGTCATTGGTTGTCTCTTAAAGCTCACTCAAACTAGGCCGACACAACATCGATTTTGGTCTGCCGACTGTTGGCGACAGCGTTTAACTCCCTTTAAAGCGTTGGCCACAGCGTTTTCCATCCTGTAAACTGCTATCGCCAACAGTCGGCAGACCAAAATCGGTATCGTGTAGGCCTAGTGTGAATGAGCCTTTACCGTTAGCTGGAAAACACAGGGGTGCGGCGTAGCGCTTTCACGCTGGAAAAGAAAAACAAAAGTCGCAGAGTTTTGCCCGAAAGACGAAGCATCGATTGCGATAGCAAATTAGGGGACAGCTGTACAAAGTGCGGATAGTACTTTTATCGGCCGTGTAAACTAGTAAACATAGGCACACTAACTAAATCAACGAGCATGGTGTCACGCGCGCAGTAGCAAACAGGAATGCATCTCATTCGATGACCGCGGAGTGAGACAGCGCAGCAGCAACAGCGAGCGAATTGAGTTTCGTGCCCGGCGCCCGCATCAACGCCATCTTAGCCGCGAGAACACAGGGAGGGCGGACTCTGGCCCCTCCGCAGATGCCTTTCAAGGGAGGGCGCTCGCGGTGCTGAACACGCCCTCCCCCTTCCCCCGAGCCGACCATCCCGTAATGCGTGGCCTCTCCACCTGCCCAACCTCTTCCCAGAGACTTCCCGCCCGGCGAGAGCGTGCGGCCGCAGTTTCCACCTCCCTAACCTCCCTCTTGTGAATTGTGCGTAACTGGAAGACTGCGCGCTTCCTTCCCGCTGCCCGCCCTTGTGTGCGCGAGCCGCGATTGCCGGATCACTGCTGCATGCTTTCACTCGCACATATAGCGCACGGCGCGCGGCGACGATTTTATCGCCCGTGGACTTTATACGGAGCCTCACAGCGACGACGATGGCGATGGCATAACTTCTCCTAGAGTGTCAATATAATTACTAGAGGCCGGATCTTTAGGCATTAAAAAAGCGCGTTTTAGGCGCCTAAAATAGGCAGGCAAAACAACGTTGTGAGCCTCCAACGTCTTAAATATAGGGACAATAAATTTTTACATAAATGTAAATAATTTCAAACGAAGACGTGCGCGGCCTATATCTACGATAGGAAAATAAGAAGTGTTATTGTCTATGGTGGCACAAAGGCGCCAACAGTTGAACATAGCCGTTCAATTGTCCCATAAAATTTCTGGAGTAATGACGATCAATTGGCTTCATTCAATAAGCACACTGCTCATATTCATGTTCAATGGCCACTGTACTCGAGCGTCGCATATAGTGAAACATGCATGAAAAATAATACTTCAAAGCTGGGAATACTGATTAAAAAAACGATACTTTATGTCTGCCTGACGCAATTCAATTAAGACACAACAACAAAGACAGATAACAAATGCAAGAAAGACTAGGATTTATTAAGACATTAGCATGTTCTTACGTGAGGACTGTTAGGTACAACTCTTTGCAATTTCCTCATATACAATGACATTATCCGAATTGTACAGGCCAGACGTCCCAACAACGCCAAATACACAATTCCACCCATTTGAAGTGCCCATCTTTGAATAAATCTGTTTGGAGAGCACGCGGAACGTAGGCTAAGAATCGCTGTGAAGACTGTGGAAACAATGGCAAACTACCACCATCTCCAGATTTTTGGATTCAAAATTGTGCCTCTTGTCACTGAGAATGATCTCGTACGCTGAGAAGGAACGCCAGACGGTGGTGAACACCTTAAAAAGTAAATTGCAAACAAAACAAAAGCCGCGTGCACATCACATTTTTCTTTCTTCTTTTGCTCTTCACTCTCCTTTCCCCTGACGGCTCTCCGCGGTTTCGCGTTCGCCAACCGCTCGCACAATGTCAGCGCGGCGGCGTATGCTGGCCGGCGCGTCCCATTTCCATGCTGCTAGCAGTTGTTTTTCGGGAGTTGGTTGAACTAAAGGACATAGAGTTCGGAATAGTCAATGTTGCCCGGTAACATGAATAATGGTCTCTAACTGCACTCGAAAGCGAAACTTGAGGCTAAATAGTGTTCATATAGGCGCCGATATTGAAAATAGGCATTTATAGGCATTTAAGCACAAACGCCAAAATAGGCATTTATAGGTACTATAAAAACACTATAAAAGCACTTCTTAACCTCTAATTCATGCTCATATATCAAAGTAGGGCGATAGGAGCGCAAGGAAAAAAAAAGCATTTGCCTAAAATCCGGTCTCTAATAATGACTATCGCAATAAAATGCTAACAAAGCGGAGAGGCATCGAAAGCAGCAACGTGAATACAGAAAATGTGAACGCAGAGAGCGAAAGCGAGGCTGTGCAAAAGCGGAGAATGCGTCGAATTACCATGAGTCCGAGAAAGAACGGCACTGTCTGCAGTCACTCACGCTGGACTTCAGGAGGAATGTCTTGCCTCGCCTCCTCTCCGCGGCACCATGCAACACATCAGTGCGCGCCCTCCTCTGAGTCCACTACAACACCTTCAAGTGCACTGTAGCCGGACCAAGCAGAGGCGCGCAGGGCCGGACCAAGCTCAGACCACGCCGTATTTCTTTGAGTTTTATGTTGTCTCCTGTCAAAGTGCCCCAGTGTACACTCTAATCTTGACTAACTTAAAGAGTAAATAGATCAACTTAATATGTCCCCCTGTCCTTCGCAGTTCGTCTGTCTGCCCTTCAAGTCCGGGAATCGACTGCGCGGAATTTGGCGCTACAATGTAACAGAAAAAGATATCGAGATTTTTAAGGCGGAAGCCTTAAATTTCAATGTTTCAAGGTCGATGCGCGGCACAGAAAACGTGAGCGAGCTCGCCTCGCGCTCGTGCCACTACTCGCGCGTTCGTCGTCTTCCACTGCTGGCTCCAGCGCCACTCATCAGGCCAGGGTTCCCATACAGCCCCTCGCGCTCAACAGAGGGCGTCGAGGGAAAGGGCAACAGCTGCGCTGGGGAGGAGGAGGGAAATATCAGCGGTGGTGGGGGAGGGCGTTGACAGAAAGGACAACGGCGGCGCGGGGGAGGAGGGAAATGTCAGCAGCAACGCAATAGGGTCGTTGAAGGCAACCCCGGTGGCAGCGCTGGGGGGGTGGGGATGGAAATGTCAGCGGCGGTGTCCGTAGAACGTTCCGGAAACGGCGGCAGCACGCTCGCAGCGCGCTCGCGCGCCTTGTATATTTCGCCGAGTGGGCTCAGAGCTTCATTTCATATCGCTATGGGTACAACCAGGCTTTCGCCTTCGCATTCGTAGAATGTTCTAAGCATGCCCCATAATTTTTTTTCTCCTGTGTCCAAGCGTTCGTTTCAAGACACTGAATCCAGCAAAGGTAAAAATGAGTACCAAAAAACCGTATTACTACGCTCTTTGTTTTACGGGTTTTCTTTTCCTTCATGTCGCATAGGCAACTTTTATAACTGTAACACTCATTGTGAGCACAGTTACATGTTGACAATATCCAGTACAAGCACAACACCGTTCATACTCTATAAGTTTTGCATTGTAACTTTACACTGTTTTATTGTCGTGCAGTATAAGCATAGGCCAGATCTGTTAGTCAGAGTGGACGCTCTCGCGGAACGGGTAAAGCCTCGAGCCGCGGCTGCACAGTGGGGGGCGTGACGTCAGCGGCCAACGCCAGCGCGCGGGCCTAGGTTGGCGACGCGTGCTAAACAAAGCATGAAGAAAAAGGCGCTGGCTCGCGCTCTCGGCTAGTATCCCCGCGTCGTTATTCTTGTAGGTGGCGTCGTGAGTCTTCATACGTAAAGCCCCTTGATGTTGAAAGTAGCGACACTCTCCTACGCGCGCACGCTTTCCTCCTCAATTCTCCTCAGAAGACTCCCCTCCCCGGGCCGGCGCGGTGCGCAGGGCACGCTTAACCCTCCAGTAGCTTGGGGGAAGTATTGAGAGCTCTTGAATATTGGCAATTGTAATTTTATTGGAAGACCATTGGGCAAGTAAATATTGGGTAACTGTTGACTTACCGTTGAAAGAACGTTGTGCTTAGGCATATTGTTGGGTAGTTTTTTTGTTGAACTGCTGTTGTGTTATCATTGATGCAGCATTGTAATGGTGTTGTGATAGTTCTGTTGACCAGTTGTTGAGTCAGTATTGACACAGAATTGAAATATGCATTGTGCCACAGGACCGGGGCATGCAACTGTGGCTAGTAAAGCAATTTCCCCAGGCTAGTAAAGCACTAGCCCAACGACATATCAATCATATTTCAATGGTGAGTTGAGATTTCATAACTCACCATTGAAATATGATTGATATGTCGTTGGGCTAGTGCTTTACTAGCCTGGGGAAATTGCTTTACTAGCCACAGTTGCATGCCCCGGTCCTTGCTGTTCGTAACTTTCCCTAACACGAACAAAAGCAAAGGAGAAACTGACCTATTTCAGGTACCTTTATTTGCACCAAAGATACATGCACATGAAACATTATTACAGTATATAAGCCCCAACTGCATGGAATCTGGAAACACAGGCTAGTGCCTAGAAAACTCTTTACAGTGTAAATACATCTGAAATACTATACATTTGAACTCAATTAGAACAGTCACTATGGTCTTCTCTTGTGACACATGTTTATGACTAGAAGGCAAATTGACTCAAAGCAGACCTTAAGCATACCCTTGTAACTAACTTTGAACACATAAACTCTTGGCTTGCATGTTTAAATACAAAAATGGAGACCACTAGATACCTTACAGTAAAATATTTCCCACACCCAGTAAACACTCTCAGAAGGATTTACGGCTGCCTCTGAGTAGGCAAAACAACAAGTAGACTGGAAACAAATGACTTCATGTATATATATATATATATATATATATATATATATATATATATATATATACAAAACCCCCGAATCGTGTTTTTCCGAGGTAAACTTCTAAAACATTTGTACTGTAAAAGCAGCTTACCTCCCCGGCATAACTCAAAAACTGCACAGTATTTAATTTCTTGGGTTATTTATGGGTACGGAAGAATTTATTGGTTGCATTTCCTGAATTTGGTGAGCTCAACAGTGAGTTTCTTCTCGACTTGCAGGAAGCCAATGAAAGCATTTATTTGGGCCTTTTTCACCCTACGCAGCAACTAAGTGGTACCTCGGTCAATAAAAAGCTAATGCAAGGCTAATACTTTCAATGATATAATAAAGTGACATAAAATACTTATTAAGCACAGACAACTGGAGTGACACACAGCTGACGCAATTCCCAACAGTGAAATAAAGTCACCTGCACATGCATAATCAAAAGAGCCCAGAACGACTCATTATAAAGCATGAGAAAAGGTTTCAATAACTGGATAGCCAGATTGAAGAGCTAGTGAAAAACGCAAATAAATGCACATACAAAACACCATTTACCACACTTGCACACATAAATATGGAAAATTCGACCAGCATTTCGCTGCATAAAATATATAAAAGTTGCGACAATGCAGCAACTGAAAGACGGAGGAAGCTGCAGTACCCATGTTGAAAAAAATTCAATCGAAAGCGAGATACATGCATACTTAATCTGACTGATTAAATATAGACAGATGAGAGACGTCTTTCGAAGCTATATATTACAAGAACTGTACGACAAAGTTAAGAACAAACAAGACGAGAAGCTATACCATTCTTGCAGAAATGAATAGTGCAAATAACTTCATGTATCTCAACTTTACGTATACTTTGGTAATTTGGTTACAAAGTATTTGGTTACATACTTTATAAACAGCTGAAACAAAGATCAGAACGGTGAAATAAGGTAGGAACACACACTAACGCGGACTCAACTAGAAGTTTGTTCGTGATGACGAAGATACTAAGCACACTGGCCAACTTTACAAAGAAATAGCCATGCATGCGTGGCAGACACAGTCCGGTGGAACAAAAAAAAAGGAACGAAACACATGTCTTGTCGAATAAATATGCATGTAAAAAGAATCTACAAGAAAGTGAAAGATTTGTCCTATATGTGATACCACCTAACAAGGAAAGCGCTTTTAAAAATACCAACTGTTTCCCCCTAAGAGCAACAGATAGCTTATGCATTTGTCCTCTTTGCATTCAATAAATAAGGCTTCTATAATTTCTCTTGTGTTCTCGTCTTTGTGATGAAACAATTGTTAGTTCTACCCCTCCCAGCAGAAAACACAATTTTGTTTTATCACAAAGGCTACGCATACATGGTTTCTCATCTTTGTGAAGTTCCAGTGTGTTTAAAACCTGTATTCAAGAATACACTTCTAGTCGAGTCGGCGCTGCCGCCGTGTCTACTTTACATTTGGAAAACTCCACATGCACGCATTCACCGTGTTTGCAAGTGAATTTCACATTCTTTTGCTCCCTAAAACGTGCGCATTTTGGATCGCACCGGTGGCTATGCCATCTGATGTATGTTAAAACGACGATGGCATTTGTACGCCGGCGAACAAGTCACTCGTGGGCGATCATCAAGATGGTTCAACGTCGCAGTTTCTACGTAGTGTAAACGGCTACGAAAGTGGGCTGGTCGCGGTGCAGTCTAACAGGGCCCCTCAAAGCGCGAGCTGTCGCAAGAAGACGAGGAAGTGACATGGGACGCGCGCGCCGAGCATTCCAAGAGCTGACTGGTTTTGAAACGAGAGATGTATGCGTGCGCTCGTGGTGTAAATGTTAGAGCACCGGGCTGCCGTGCTCGACGGTCAACGGTCGATGCCAAAGTCGGTCACACATTGTTTTCTTTTTACGAAACCGAGTCCAAACAAGAACCTACCTACCTAACGCAAAGTGACAATTAGGCAAAGAATGCTTCTTAATAAAGTTTTCAAATGTCGACTTCATATGCGAGTCATAGTTATTATATTCTGGATTCAACGGCTACACAACAAAAAAAAAACTAATGCGAAAATCAACACAAATTACCCAATAAATTATCTATTGGGAAGCTCTCAACGATATCATTGTGCAACTGTTGAGTGAACTCAAAGGCTTTTGAAATTTTGGTGGAAGTCCGTTGATTCAACAATTACCCAACAATACGACAATGGTAAATAAGCAGTCATTTTGTACGGGCGTAACGATGAAACGACGAGAAATTGTATTCCATCAGCTCTGGGACTACCTTAAGTCTCTAAAAAAAGAGAGAAAAAAAAAGAGGCTGATTGATCACAGGGAAACTTCTAAGACTATGGCAACTGATAATCAACACAGAGCATTCAAGATGTAAAAGTTTATCATCGTTCAGGGAGATTATGAAAAGCGCGTGGCTTGTACGTTATGAGCATCCACGGATAACACCTGCCCGATACGTATAAGTTCGCTTTCTTGCGTACGGCTATTTACTTCACGACGGCTGCCAAGATATCATTGAGCGGTTGTTAATTGACTTTACTTTCGCTTAATCAACTCAGGGCCATAAGCTTATATGCAGGAAAGAGGATAATTGTTTGGTTTATTTCAACTAAATAATTCTTATTCGCGCATTTTCGCACGATGAAAATCGCTACCAGTGTTTCATAACTGACGCCACTGAACTACAGAATGATCTAGGCGGCGCTGAAGGTTGCGGACCAGACCGGTAGGTAGTTCGAAAAAACTGCCATGTTAAATACGAAGTATTTCAACTCGGCGCTTACTCACACGCACACACATAGACACACAAGCGCATGTGCACACACACACGAACACATGCACACACATGCACACACACACGCGCGCACACACACGCAATTACAGAATAGGAGTTACAGCTGTTAATTTATAAATTACATACACTTGGAAACTAACGCACGCCTGAGAACACACACAAAAAAAACTTTGTCACCGCGCGAAGAGTCAACAAAACGTTCAGCGACTCACCTAAAAGAAAAGATAAACTATATGCACAGTTACAGGTGCTCTGTATTAAACTGAACGAAGGGTCTGGCTATGCAAAGGACATTAAAATCTCCATGCATCTTCACCTACCAATATAAGGAAAGCTGAAACAATCACCTCGCAAGTAACGACGTGCTTGAAGGGGCGAAATCCTTTCTCCGGATGTTATGGAGCCACTGCTTCTGGCGCACGCCATTCCGTTCTTCCCGGGGGATACAAAATAATGCTAGCCATTTCTCTGACCTGCTGCTGCTTTGAAACGCGCAGCAACAAGGCATTTCCACGGAGAACGATGCCCAGATTTCTACGGAACCACGGGAAAACTGAGGAAACGCACGTTTGGAGCGGCACGGCGACCACCGCTTGGAAGGCGCATGGCGGGCGGGAGGAACGACAAGCGCGCGAAAGTTTCGTGTTGTTTTCGTGCCGTCAGGGTCACCTGACATGGTCGTATCGCGCGCCGCAGCCATTCAGCGTGGCAGATGCGCTGGCTCCGCGAAAGAGAGGGAGAAAGACAGGAGGATGTCGGCTTCGGCGAGGGTGTCGCGGCGTAGATCAAAGAGTGCCGCTGCTTTCCAACATCATGGGGCTTTATTCATACGCGGTGATTCGCATATCGTAAACTACCAGCGTAGTGGTTGGTGGGTTGGAGCGGAAGCGTTAGTCCTCCAAAGCAAACGAAGGTGTCTCAGCCGAACACAAAGAAGCTTCTTAAGGAAATCAAGTTGTCCCAACAGAACTCCAAAGACGGACGCCGCTTGCTCTGCGCCAGCCCAGATGCCATCCCCTCTACTTCGACGCGTGCGCCGTCGGCAGTTCTCTGCGGAGCATGCGCAGAACGATCGCCAACTCGCGCGCCGCTTTGAACGACTGTCTGCGACAGTCGGCGAAGCGGCTTGGGCGCCTTCACTTTGCGCGCAATGCATTGTGGCTGGGCGCAGTTAGCGCGACCAACGCGCGATAGGAGCAAGAGCCATCTGGGCGTCGCACGTGGGAGCGCGCTCGCTGCGTCCGGTTACGCTGGCTGCGCCAGTACGTCCAACTATTGACCCTTTTCGCGGAGCAGTTTGCTCTAGAGGAACGAGATGGCGCTTTCGGCGGCGCGCCATACGTTGCCTCAGTGAATGCGCACGAATACGAAACCACTATTGCTTCGGCCCTGCTACTATGCGATCAGCTGTCAGAAATGCAAGTGGGTGTTCGCTAATGCACTGTGCCCAATTCATGCTGCAAAATGTGTAACGATAAAGAAAAGACGTATGCGGTAGTTAGCTGCAAAAATAGTGAATCGCATATTAAGGAATGTAATCAACCTGTGTCGCCGCTGCTACAAAAGGACTGCCTGTGCTTTCGGCCCTTCGCGATGCACGGCTTTCCTTGAGGATAAAAAAGGATAATTCATCCGCCAGCGCTGTATAGACGGTTTCATCCAGCGCCACCGCGCTCTGGCAACGCTGTGCGCCGGCATCCGGCGCCTTTAGTAAACTTCCGGTAGCCGTTCCTTTTGCTCGTTTTTGCTGGTATTTGTTCGCTCGCGCGCTCGTCCTGCGCATATTCTGTGTTATTTTTCGGGTGTATTGCCGCGACGCTATCTGTGCCTAACCACGCTGACGACGAAGACGATGACCTCGAGCGTGCAAGCGAGGTGCTAGAGAAGAAGTAGTTTGGACTGAGCGCTTTGTCCTAATTATCTCAATTAAATACCGCTCTTCGCTCTTGTCTCCAGTGAGCCGTGACACTGGTGGAGGTGCTGGGTATCGCATCCTCGCCTAATGATTGGGACGACTCCTGCGAGTAGCCCTGCATCCAGCCCTTCAAGACATCATCCACGCGTCGAGACACCTGTGCACCGCGCAAGCCGCCGCCTGCAAGGTCTGTGCCCGGAATTCGGTCTCTTACAAGGAAGTTTGTCAGCGACCGTACCGACTCAGGAAATGGCGCTTGCAAGTACAACACAGGTGACTGCTCAAAACAATCTAGTCCCCACAAGCTTTGCGTTGCCGGCAATACGAACGCCTGGCTAACGATGCACCTGCAGGAGTCGCTGTCCTGGCAGTGACCGACCAGACCTCGCTGCGTCAACTCATCAGATACATTGTGCGCGAGGAGATTGCGAAACAAACTTCGACACCGAAGGAGTTTACTGTTGCTTCGGTCGCTGAAGTTGTCCGCCAAGAAATCCGGCAAGCATTTGGATCTCCTGAGCCACTCCCTGAACCGTGTCCCGAGCCGCGCTTCGTTCGAGCCACGCACATATAGCTACGCAGACGCTGTCCGTCGCCCGCTTTCTACCGTGCCAGTACAGCAGTACCACCAGCGGCCACCTATTGCTGTCTGGATACAGAGAGAGCATTTCAGGCGACCCCAGCTTCGCAGGACCGACGTATGGCACACTGCTGATCGGCGACCATTGTGTTTTCACTGTGGCGAACCAGGACACATTTATCGTTTTTGCCCTCATCGCCAGGTTGGCATCCAGGAAATGTCACCTGCTACTCCGCGAAAGAGAGGCATCCACGCTTCGATGATGGTATCGCTCGGGAACAAGGCAGCTCAGCTAATCTCCGGTCGCGCTCGCTGTCTCCGTTACGCTATTCTTCGCCGAACCGTCGCAGTTTCGCCGACGTGGTAAGAGGTCGCTCTCCAAGCCCACGGCGGGGAAACTGATATCAGCGACCTCCGAGGGGAAGGTTGCAAGTCGTCGAACCGTCGAATATCCCCCCTTATTACTGAGAAACGAGCAGAGCAATCCGGAGAAACGGAACACCGACACGACGTGACAGCTTTAGTTGATACTGGCGCAGACTTTTCGATAATGAGTGAGCAGTTGGCAGGCCGGCTTAAAGTCAAAACGCAATGGACGGGCCCTCATATTCAAAATGCCGGGGGCCAGATAATGACACCTACAGGAAAATGTACTGCACGACTCCAGATAGGAAATATAACTTTTGTCGCCTCTTTTATGATTTTAAAAGGGGTGCTGCAGATCACTCATCCTTGGAATGGACTTCTTGCGGGAGTACGGCGCCGTGGTTAACATACGGAATGACGAGATAACCTTATCGAATAGTACAGACACGAGCCACGACGAAGAGCGCCAACGGACATCGTTACGTGTCGCCGACGACGACGTCTGCATACCACCACTATCATGCCGTCTTGTCTCCGTCAGTTGCGGAGAACAGTTTGACAAGGACGGTGTAGTCGAACAATTAACTGCACTTCTGTTCCATCAAGGTGTTGCCATCGCTCGGGGTATCGTCAGCCTAATCAATGGTCGCACAGAGGTACTTCTGACAAATTTTACCAATGAACGCCGGCACATCAGTAAAGGCACCGCTGTGGCATACTTTGACGAAATTGACCACGTTACATACTGCTTTGCTGTAAAAGAGGAATCAACCACCGATACGATGCCACATGCACCCGTCGTCTACGTTGACCCAGGTTTAGCGCCGCAACAGAAACAAAGTCTCAGGGAAGTGCTTGACCATTTTAAGGACTGCTTCTCTACAACGTCCCGAGTGCGTCAAACACCACGGACGAAAGACCGCATTATTACGGAGGAAACAGCACTACCCATCCGGCAGCATCCGTATCGCGTGGCTGAGAAAGAGCGTGAAGAAATACAGCATCAAGTCAAGAAAATGCTAGAAGATGATGTCATCCAGCCGTCAAAAAGTCCTTGGGCGTCGCCCGTGGTACTCGTTAAGAAGAAGGATGGTAGCCCGCGGTTTTGTATCGATTATCGCAAGCTCAATCGGATTACAAAAAAAGATGTGTATCCCTTACCACGCATCGACGATTCCCTCGACAGGCTACGGCATGCACGGTACTTCTCGTCGATGGACTTAAAGAGTGGATACTGGCAAATAAAGGTCGATGAGCGGGATTGCGAAAAGACTGCTTTTGTGACGCCTGATGGGCTCTATGAATTCAAAGTTCTCCCTTTTGGTTTGTGCTCCGCCTCAGCCACATTTCAAAGGCTAATGGATACCATTCTCTCAGACCTTAAGTGGAAGACTTGCTTAGTGTACCTAGACGATGTGATTGTTTATTCTGCCACATTTGATCAACATCTCAGACGGGCACGATTAGTTCTTCAAGCCATACGGTCTGCTGGGATTACTTTAAAGCCTGGAAAGTGTCACTTTGGCTATGAAGAACTACAGTTTTTGGACCACGTTGTAAGCCACACAAGTGTCAGACCTGATCCTGAGAAAATCGCAGATGTCTCAAAGTTTTCAAGGCCTACGGACAAGAAGGCGGTCAGACGCTTCCTGGGCCTATGTGCATATTGCCGGCGATTTATTGCGGGTTTTGCACGCATCGCCTCACCGCTAACCTGCCTAACCAGAGAAGATGTCGCGTTTGTGTGGGCGGCGAGGAGCAGGAGGCGGCATTTAATGAGTTGCAGCACCGTCTACAAACTCCACCTGTTCTTGCCCACTTTGACGTGGATGCGTTCACAATGATCCACACCGATGCCAGCAACGTGGGTCCTTGTTCAGCGGCAAGACGGCGCTGATCGAGTCATCGCTTACGCGAGCAGAACACTGTCACGTGCCGAATCGAACTACTCCACCACAGAGAAGGAATGCTTGGCTGTAGTATGGGCTGTTACCAAGATCCGCCCGTACATATACGGTCGCCCTTTCAACTCATAAGTAACCACCATTCTCTCTGTTGGTTGACCAACATGAAAGATCCATCTGCACGTTTGGCACGCTGGAGCCTACGGCTTCAAGAGTACGACATCACAGTGGTCTATAAATTGGGTAGGCAGCACTTAGATGCTGACTGCCTCTCCAGATCGCCGATCAAGTCGTCAGGCGGACATGACGAATCCGCAGGCTTTTTAGGAGTTGTTGATGCGGCCACCATCTCTCAACAACAACAAGAGGTCCAGGAGCTCGCTTCTCTGATTGATTTCTTAGAAGGCCGCACCACAAACAAGCCTGGATTGTTCTCAAGGGACCTGTCGTCATTCTGCATACGCAACGGTGTTCTTTTTAGAAAGAACTTGTCTTCAACAGGGAACAAATATCTACTAGTCATTCCCAAAACTCTCCGCAATGAAATATTGGAGGCCTGTCACGATGAAGCTACCTCAGGCCGCCTAGGGTACACAAGAACATTAGCGCGGATCAAAGAGAAGTACTACTGGCCACGACTCGCAGCACAGGTGAAGCACTACGTTCGAACGTGCCTTGACTGCCAACGACGAAAAGTGCCACCTGCGAAGCCTGCTGGACTATTGCATCCTGTTCCAGTGCCGGAAACGCCGTTTGCACAAATTGGGATGGACCTTTTGGGCCCATTCCCAATATCTGCCGCCGGAAATAAGTGGATCATAGTTGCGACGGACTACCTCACGCGATTTGCAGAAACCAAGGCACTTCCGAGCAGCACAGCAGTCGAGGCCGCACAGTTCTTCATTGAAAACGTCGTCCTGAGGCACGGTGCTCCAGCGGTCATCGTAACCGACAGGGGAACCACGTTCACGGCTGAACTTTGCGAACTGTACTAACGCTCAGTGGCACGGCTCATAGAAGGACGACAGCCTATCACCCGCAAAGCAATGGACTTACGGAGCGCCTCAACAAGACTCTCGCAGACATGCTGTGCATGTATGTCGATGTGGACCACAAGAACTGGGACCAAATATTACCCTACGTCACGTTTGCTTATCATACGGCTCGGCACGAAACAACACGAATGACACCATTCAGTCTGCTCCACGGTCGAGAAGTGACTACAATGCTGGATGCTATGCTGCCTCATGATTCCAGCGATTCCGAGACTGACGCCGCAGATTTTACAGCGCGCACCGAAGAAGCAAGACAGCTCTAGAGCGTTCGCATAACTAGCCAGCAAGACCGAGATGCCCGACGTTACAATCAACACCATCGATGCGTCATCTACCATCCCGGCCAAAGATTCTGGGTTTGGACTCCGGTACGCTGCCGGGGCCTCGCGGAGACACTTCTACGCCGATACTTCGGACCATACAAGGTTCTACGACGCCTTAGCGACGTCAACTATGAAGTTGTTCCTGACAGTCCATCCTGCTCAAGGCGCCGTATGAACCTGCCTGAGACTGTGCACGTGGTGCGCATGAAGCCTTATTTTTCTGAATGACATGGGTGCTCTTTGGTTTGATGATCAGAGGGTGCTACCCACCGAGCATCGGGACGATGATCCTTCTGAAGGGGGCAAATGCCGTGACGCTATCTCTGCCCAACCACGCTGACGACGAAAACGATGACCTCGAGCGTGCAAGCGAGGTGCTAGAGAAGAAGAAGTTTGGACTGAGCTCTTTGTCCTAATTATCTCAATTAAATACCGCTCTTCGCTGTTGTCTCCAGTGAGCCGTGACAATGTCGATATATAAATGCGACTTGTGGCATTCAGTGTGTTGCGTGACGGCGAGTTGCTCTTGGAGCGTCGACTGTTTTCATTACGTTTACTCGTCAACGGTGTTTTTCAAATCTGGGAGCCTACCAAGAGCTCCCAGATTTGCTCTGCTCACTTCATGCAAGGTACGTTATTACTTGGAGTAGCCGGACCGCTATAATGCCGAATAATAAAACTGCTACTGCGCGATTTTTCTGGCCGTATGTCGTGTAACTCACGCGATAGCAGCTCGACTCTCGCCCCGAGTTTGCCCGCTCGTCCAGTTTCTTGCCTCGGCTTGGATCGCCATGCTACGAACATGAGCTTAAATTATTGTTTAGCGGGTACCATGCTGCCGCTGTTTTATTTTAATATTTTTAGTATCTGGGACACAAGTGCACTTCTGCAGCTTTGCTACCAAGGTACATGTGCGCATTGGTTTATCATGTTTAACGTCATAAAGCGACTCCGGCTATGACGGACGCCGCAAAGGAGGGCTCCGGATAATTTAGACCACCTGTGGTTCTTTAACGTGCACTGAAATCGCAGAGTACGCGGACCTCAGGCATTTCGCCTTGATCGAAATGCGACGACCGGGGCCCAAACGGCGTCTCTCGTGTCAGCAACCCGGCACCGTAACCACTGAGCGATCGCGGCGGCATGTGAGCATTCGTATCGCTATCGCAGAGCAGAATCGCAGAAAAGTTTGCGATTTCCGTGCATGCATGTAGGGAGTTTCGGCCACATTCTAAAAGCATTTACGAATTAACGGAGGCCAATTATGGATTGCAGTCTCGTGCCCAACACTACAGGTTTCATTTTGTTAGAAGTGTGGTAAATTCGTGAGCACTCCAGTTAGTCCCATTTCAGTCGTCCAAGGCTTCTTACACTAAATGACTTTTGAGAATGTGCAGTTATTTGTGAATGCATATTGAAAAGCAGAAACAAGGCATATCACGCAGAAAACATGTGCATGTACTCATGCACAGCTTACCACTTCATCCTCCATCTTGCAGCAATAGAAGTGCCATTGCGAAATGCAAAAACGCCCGTGTGCTTGTGTTGTAGGGCACGTTAAACAACCCCAGGTGATCAAAATTAATCCGGAACCCTCCACTACGGCGAGCCTCATAATCAGAATTGGTTTTGGCACGTAAAACCCCAGAAAGAAGACAAAAGTGCCATTAAAGTTTTTCTACTTTTCGGCAGTTCTATTACCTGCCTTGGTGATAACAGTCTGCGTTCATTGCATGTTCTCACTAAGATGCTCTGCTTGTTGCTCCGGGGTTGTAGCTGAGGTAAGGTGTTTGGAGCCCGGCGAAAACGAAAATCGCACGACATGATCGTCCAGCGGATGGGGCAGCTCTCTGCCTCTAAACATCAGCTTTTGGAGATACCGATCTTTTGCTTCGGTGCTAAGCGCTTTAAAGTAGTCGCTCGTCATTTCGACAATATTCACGATATAGAATCAGCTCATCACAGACTCCACCAAGCAGTGCTAACATCGACACGCCGGCCTCACGTTGCGCATGCCTTCAAACAAAATAGCCGGAAGTGCTTCGAGCTCTCCTGCCGGAAGTTCCGGTGGTGCAACCAATCAGTGGCAAGCGAGGTTTGTTTCTAAACACTGAAACCGTCTATAGCTAACCTCCAAGGAAAGGACTTCAACTCCGCAACGTCCGCACTTAAGAGTGAATACCGCTAGTTACAAAATGAAGTAACGCCACTTACTGGCACAGTAAGTTTTTCGCATGTTATTTACACACATCTACCCCTACTCGCACGCAAACTTACATGCACCCTATCGCCGACGTATCAATATTAAGTGAATGAGCGCACACTTGAATCAATGGGCTGAAGCGTGAGTGACGGCGACTACACCTAGACACGAATGTCGGAAGTTGAATTTTTCGTGACGGTCCACAGAGTAAGCGACGGACTAGCGATAATACGTCTTTGCTACAAGCTAGCACAAAGTACAGAACATTTACGTTCCAAACTTTCTGCGCCGCAAGAACAAATCTATCACAGCAGAGCACACCCGCGAGCGCCATTAGGCTGAAAGTAAACAAACGGTTCCTCGGTGCCTCACCGAGGAACCGATGAACTTAGTATTACTGAGTCAGAAACATGACAAGCCGCTGCTTCAAAATGTTTGCCAAATAAAGAACGAGAACAGCGATCCTGATTTAATTCATAAGCGGCAAGTTTGGACAGCTTGGAATACATTTCGAGCCTCGCTTTTAGTACAAGCACCGTATACGCTGCTCGCGCTGTTTGGACAAGGCGTAATGAGCTATGAAAGCACTTGCATGTCCTCTAAAGCTGTGGCCAAAACTTCGTGTCGCCCACACCGTCACCGTCTACGATATGCGTTGAAACGGAGGTTTGCTGTGCCGCACCGGCGTCACGCGCTTGCATTGTAAACACGGAGGCAACGGCGGCAGCTGGGGCACGCAATGGACGCGTCACCACGTGATCAAACATGGCAGTGCCCACGGGAGCGTCGGGAAAGGGGTCAATAGACATTGTTGTTCTCGCCAACCTGACGTAGCGTGTGCGCGCTCACACTGCGTCGGATTATATGCGCGCCTTTACGCCGAGGGACGCCTACGTTCAACGCAGGACCGGGCGCCTAAGAGTTGCGCTCTAAAATCAGGGAAGATATTTATAGGGTGACAATCGTTACCGGCATAGGTGACTGCTCAACGCGGATATATAAAGTGGTAAGCTTGTACAGATGGCCTGATTATCTCAAGCAAGCTAGATGACTGTCACCAAGTTTCAAAGGGACTGCCAATGAATCATGCTTAGCACGTTCAAGAAATTCTAGACTAATAAGAATTTGTTGAAGTGCATATGGTAGGGACAAAAAAGTCACTGCCGGGAGTATATACAGCGTGATAATTTTGAAATTTATGGAACTTTCAAAAATAGCCTGTTGTAGATGACACAATTCCATTCCAGTCCTTGAGCTGGATTATTCTGAGAGGCGGACTTTACTTGCACTAGAAAGCGAAACACATATTCAGCTAAATAACAAAACCCACCCATTATATTATAAATTAATTACTTTAAGGCACATGTTGAAATTTACGAATTTTAGCCGGTGAGTTCGCAAGGCGTGTCACCTTGGAATGAATTTCCAGAATGACGTCAGTTTGGAGACATGTGCCATCAAACTTTCCGTAATAATGCACTGTTCTTCCACTTACGTTTTTTACATGAACACTCTTTAAGAATTGAAGCACAAAAGTAACTGGAACGCCCATTTACTTCGTTTCACTTTCGCACATAATATCTCGAAAGTCGTGTCCTCCTGGAAGTTCATTTCAAGTGGATGCATCTTGCACGCTCACCGGCTACAATTCGTAAATTACAATTTGTGCCGTAAAATTAATAACAAAAAGGTAATTAGTGAATTATTGCTAATTAGTTGAATGTGTGTTTCGACTTCTCGTGCTAGTAATACACGCGTCTATGAATTAGGCTATCTGCCACGGGCGATTTTTAAAAATTTAATGCCATAAAACTTATCACCCTGTATATAATTTCAAGGTAATTTTTTTTCATCTATTTAACCTGCCGGAACAAACACATCAATCCAAAGGGTGGGTGCCACCTACAACAATTTCGATGAAACTATAAATAATGTACAAGGCACCAAGATAGAAAGCATATCTTTTAGAGGCGAGACTAGGTCAATATGTATGACAGTGTAAATGTTGGAAGATTATGTCACCCTTCAGATTATTAGCAGTAAATTCAGTTTGGAAGGCTATGTAATGAGTAGAACAGAGGATCGCTTATCTATGATAGAGAAGAAAGGGTGCCGAGAGAAGGGTTATGCAGCCTACGAGGTGAGGTGATTAGATAGCGTGATAACATTCGGAAATTTGTAGGCGTAGCATCGAGCCGTATGACGCAAGACATGAGCACTTGCAAATAGCTGCAGTAGGAGAGCTCTGGCTATAGCCACAAATAAACGATAATCACGATCATAATGCATCTTTAAAACTCAATGCAGGCTGCGAGCGCAGGGCCTCGTGTGCTGTACTGGTGGCCTAAATGAAGCTTCAATGGTGTTCTGGGCTATCAAAAAAGTGCTGCCGCTGTGGTTGCACCATCGACTAGCCTACAGCATAGCGGTGAGTATGATAGCAATATTGGGACGCTACTAAGAGGGGACATTGACGTAAGAATTAGAGAAGGATTGCCACAGAGAAATGAATCGTCACATATACGTGTGATGATGTAGAAGGCAAATGGCTTCTTTACGGCTTATTATTGGCAAAGGAGATAATAGCGGTGGCAAGCTAATATGACAACCCGATTGCCAAAGCGGGCAATGGCGTAATATTGTATAGTGTTTAAGGTAATTTTGTAGGAGCCAGAATTATCACATTCATAAGCTGTTGCAATATTGAAAACCTGTCTTATGTATAAATGTGTATAGCTGTTTGATAGCGGTTAGGAGTAAATTCTTTCCACGATTCAAGGTTTTCTGCCTTTTCGTAGCGAAATATACAACACAAACGACGTGACTTTATTGATCGACCATGCTTCACGCAGCTCGGTGCGGATACTTACTTCAGCAATTCAAGGGAACTTTGGACGCCCGGCGTGCCATTAAGCCGCTTCTACGATCCCGCACAAGGCACAATGAAGATGAGCTACAAGGAGGTGTGCAAGTTGCCCACAGTGAACAAAACTGACGAATGTGTCCTGTCCATAGCAGCCAGAAACAGTTCGGGATACAAGGTGACTATGCACATCATGAATGCGGCGTACGAACGCCGACGCGCAGTTAAAATTGTATTCTGCAGACGCCGAATTATTTCACTTTTACAAAGCATTACCCGCTGATTTTTTCGGGCCTCTGTCTTTGCTTTGGCGCTTGTTCAACTCCTGTGGTATAGAGCAAGCCGTAGGAATGGGATAGCTCACGCCACCAATAGGGCACTAGGGAAGGCACTACACTAGGGAAGGCACTAAGGCACTAGGGAAGTATCATGCCAGATATTACACATAATCTTTAGTCAATCAATTTCCACTTCTTCAATCATAGATGATTGGAAACTAAGCAAGCTTGTTCGGGTTTTCAAGGCAGGATACATCAGCTCCATCAAACTACCGCCCAATTTCATTAACATCTATTGTTTGTAAAATGCTAGAGCATATAATTTACTCACAATTCGCTTCTCACCTGGACAAGAATTCTTTCTTTTTTTCCCAAACACACACGATTTACGCTCTGGATTGTGCGATACACAGCTTTACGTGTTCACCACCGACTTTAACCTAAACTTAGATTCTTCATTTGAAAATGACATTGTCTACCTAGATTTTCCTAAAGCCTCCGACCGGGTCCCACATCAACGTCTGATGGCTAAACTTTCCTCCCTCTCCTTAGATCCTTTATTACTGTCCTGGATTTACTCGTTTCTTTCGGACCGCAATCAGTTTACAGTTGTTGGCAACCATCGCTCAAATACCTCCATTGTCATTTCAGGCGTACATCAAGGCTTTGTCCCTGGGCCACCCTTATTTTTAATCTTTATAAACAACCTCCCTAGTGGTAGTTCGTCCTCCATTCGCTCATTTGCGGATGAGTGCGTATGTTGTGTGGGACGCGAGCGTGGCTGGAAATCAGCAGATAGAAGCGAGTAGTGCGTCCCTGAAGAACAAGCAACAACTAGATTTTGGAATCGTACGGCCTTTATGGCTCGGATGCGCACCCTCGCACCACTCTCCTTTCCCGCACACAACGCGATAAGATTTCACCGAGCCAAAGATGGGAAATGGTGGCTGGCTGCTGCTGTGCGACCGTGAGGCCGCCACAGGTACTTCCTCTCCTAGTGAGTTAGCGAACGTTCATAGTACGATTTAAATTGTTCACAAGTCCATACGACGGGGCGCCCTGGACACTCGTCCACTGCGTGTCCTTGTGACTTGGCGTGCTTGAACGGGTAGAGCCTTGGAAGGTGGTGTCACAGATGACGTTTCATGTGGAACGGTGTCTGCATCTTCAATGTGCGTTGGCTTCAGCCGATCGAGTGACACCACTTCATGACGACTGCGCACGTCGATAGTGGACTGCTTGTTACCTCGATGCAGCAATCTGAATGGCCCGTTATATGGTGGTTGGAGTGGCCGATGAACTGCGTCATGGCGCACAAACACGTGTGTGCACGAACCGAGTTCTGATGGTACGTACACCGCGCGTGGCGCTGCCCGTCGCGGTGGCGTAGTGCGAAGGTTTTCCATTATGTCTCGTAGCCTAAGTGCGTAGGCTGCGGTATCTCTACAACCGTCTTGCGGACTGTACGTGAAGAATTATCCTGGAAGGCGTAGTGTCGTTCCGTAGACCAGTTGGGCCGCGCTGCAGCCGATGTCTGTCCTGATAGCTGTCCGGATTCCCAAGAGAATGAGTGGCAGTGCCTCCATCCAGTTGCGCTCTTCCGTTGCGGCGAGCGCAGACTTGAGCTGGCGATGGAAACGCTCCACCATGCCGTTGCTAACCGGGTGGTAGGCGGTTGTTATGATGCGAGAAGCACCAATGAAACGTGTAATGCTGGCGAAAAGTGATGATTCGAACTGCCTTCCACGGTCCATTGTTACTATGGATGGTGCACCGAAACGAGCAACCCAGTGGTGCAAAAAGGCGCGGGCAACCGCGTCAGCAGTGATATCCGCCGTAGGTATGGCCTCCGCCCAGCGCGTGAATCTGTCAATGCACGTCAGTAAATAGGCATGCTCTTGGCAAGGTGGCAGAGGTCCGACAATGTCGAGGTGTACGTGGTCGAAACGCGCGTCTGGAGGCGCGAACTTTGCCAACGGGGTCAAATATGTCGATGAATTTTGGAACGCTGACATGGTATGCACCCTCTTGCCCAGCAACGCACGTCTCGGTTGATACCTGTCCAGATGAAACTTGCTGTGAGCAACTTTTGCGTAGCTTTGATTCCCGGATGCGATAGCTTGTGAACAGAAATAAAATGCGGCGACGTAGATTGGCAGGCACGAAGAGGCGTGGGTTGTCCGTGGAGGTGTCACAGCAAATCTGGTCGCCTAATCCCGGAATCTGCATACACTGTAGCTTGAGGGCCATTTTTGTTGTTAGGAGGCTTTTTAGCTCTAGGTGTTCTCTTTGGGCAGCCGCCAGCACGTCGAACTCCTTCTGGATCCTTGACAACGTTTACAGCGCTCCGCGACCTGGCGTCGGTCATGACGTTGTGGCTCCATTTTACGTCGCGGATGTCTGCCGTGAACTCAGAGATATGTGCCAGTTGCCGAAGTTCACGGGCCGTGTGCGTGCAACCGTCCGAACGCATAGAGCGGAGAGCATAGGTCAGCGGTTATAGTTGGTTATTATGCCCAGCTATGGCCGGCTATGGTCGGCTATGGTCGGCTATTATGGTCGGTTAAAATGAAGAACTCGACGCCTTCCAAGAAATGCCGGAAGTTGCGTATACTTGAGTGGACGGCTAGCAGTTCGCGCCCGAAGGTGCTGTAGGGGCGCTCAGTAGGGGTCAGCTTCTTCGAGAAGAATGCAGTTGGGTGCCATGTGCCGTCACTCAGCTGTTGCAACACGGCGGCGATGGCTACGTCTGAGGCATCGACCATGAAACACTGGGGAATTCCTGGCCGTGGGTATGCCAGGAGAGCCGCGTTTGCCAAGGCCTGCTTGCTTTGGTCGAAAGCCCTTTTCGCTTTTTCGCACCAAGGCAGGTTATTCGAAGATCCTTGCGTTGCCTTCAGCAGTCCGTGAAGTGGTTGTATGATATGTGCGCATTTAGGCACGAAGCGGCGGTAGAAGTTTAGCAATCCGAGAAATTCACGTAGTTGGCGCTTCGTGGTTGGCAGTGGAAAATCTTGTATGGCCTGCACTTTAGATGGGTGTGGCCGTACTCCCGAGTTCGAAATTATGTGGCCCAGAAATGATAACTCAGGCACGCCGAGTTCGCCCTTGGCCGCGTTGACGATAACGCCGTGCTCAGATAGGCGCCGAAAAACAATCCGCAGGTGCGCTTCGTGTTCTTCCGAGGTGGTGCTCGCGATAAGCAAGTCGACCAGGTAGGCGTGACAAAAATTGAGGCCCCGTAGAAAACCGTCGATAAACCTTTGGAACGTTTGACCCGCGTTGCGAAGGCCGAATGGCATGCGCAGGAATTCGAATAGACCAAAGGGTGTAGTGATAGCAGTCTAGGGGACATCTTCCGGTGACACAGGTATCTGGTGGTATGCGCGCACGAGATCAATTTTTGAAAAACTTTTGGCCCCATGCAGACCTGCCAGTATGTCGTGAATATGTGGCACGGGGTACCTGTCGGGCGTTGTGACACTGTTCAGTGCTCGATAGTCCCCACAAGGACGCCAGTCACCCGATGACCCCTTAGGAACCATCTGAAGGAGAGATGTCCAATGGACTGGAAGATGGTTGGATGATGCCCAAATCCAACATATGGTCGAATTCCTGTCGTGCCACAACCAGTTTTTCAGGCGACAATCGACATGGTCGAGCGTGAACCGGTGGTCCAGTTGTGGTGATGTGGTGAAACACGTCGTGTTTTACTGGGGATCCCACTTGGCGCTGGTGTGTTAGGTCAGAAAATTCGCTCAGTATGGAAGGGAAACGAAGAGGGCCTGCTGGCTTGATCAGCGTAGGGCTGAGCGGCGTATGTCTTGAAGGCTTGCCTTTTACATCACTTTGTGACACAGGGTCCTGTTGCCTCCGGTTACGCACGTCGACTAACAGTGCGAAGTGGAGCAGTAAATGCGCCCCGAGGATGGCGAATTTCATGTCGGCTACTATGAAGATCCATCGTAGCGTTCTCTGCAAGACCAGACTGACGGTTAGGGAGTGGTTTCCGTACGTGGCGATGGCCGTGTTAGTGACTGCTTGCAGAGGCGATGTGTTCGGGCGCTTGCGGTCCGCGGGCGATGCTGGGAGTACGCTCACTTCGGCGCCCTTGTCGACGAGGAAGCGGAGGCCGCTGTGGCGGTCGGTTAGGAAAAAGACTGATGAGCGACGTCCTTGCATGGCAGATGCGCTGGCCGCCCTCAGCGCCTGCCTGGAGCGTTTCGCGAGAGCTCGCAGGGTGGTACGCATTTGCGTGCAGCATTGCCGAACTTGCGATGGTACCAACATAGTTTTTGGCGTTTCATAGGTGACTGCGGAGCACTCTGACTGGTTGATCGTGACGCGGTATGGAGGGCGGCCACGGAACCCACGATACGCGAGATTTCATTCTTCATCTCTTGAAGCTGTTCATGTGGAGACGGTTCGCTTGTGACGGCCGCGACAGATGTGGGAGTTACCGTCATGAGCTTGTCGGCTAACTCGGCCAGTTTGGATAGATCGTTTTCATTTGAAGCAGTCATGACCATTCGGACGTTCGGGGGGATTTTCTATAGAAATTTTTCTCGGAGCAGCAGGCTGTCAACACCGTCCACTTTGCTGCCCAATAATTGCTGCATATGACGCAGCAGCTGGCTTGGCGTTCTGTCGCCGAGGTTGGCTTCATGAAGAAGCTGTTGTAGCCGTTGGGCTTTCGGAGGGCGTGGTCGTGCGAATGAGTGTTGCCTTCAACGCCTCGTAAACGTTGTCTGCTGGTGGGGAAAGCAACAGGTCTCGAATTTCGCTAGCGGTTGATGGGGGCAGACTACTCACCACATAATGGTATCTCGTGGAATCTGCTGTGATGCGACCTGCAGCGAATTGGCGATTCTACCTGAATGAACCACAATTGAGGATCCGCAGTCCAAAAGGGAGGCAGTTTGACGTCGACGCCGGAGAGTGTCGGAATTTCGGTGCCTTGAGGTGTGTCCATAGCCCTTGCTGCTCGTCCGGGTCACCAATGTTGTGTGGGACGCGAGCGTGGCTGGAAATCAGCAGGTAGAAGCGAGTAGTGCGTCTCTGAAGAAAAACAACAACTAACTTTATTTTGGAATCGTACAGCCTTTATGGCTCGGTTGCGCACCCTCGCACCACTTCCCTTTCCCGCACACAACGCGATAAGATTTCACCGAGCCAAAGATGGGAAAGGGTGTCTGGCTGCTGATGTGCGACCGTGAGGCCGCCAGACGTACTTTAACGTCGCATAACTTGTACCACAGACCAGTCACTCCTGCCGAAAGACCTCAACATAATAGAAACCTGGTGCACCCTCTGGCTGATGAGACTGAATGTATCCAAATGTAAAAGTATGCAAGTGTCGCGAAAGCGATCCATTCTAAATTTTTCATACTCCTTAAACTCCACAAACTTTGCATGTGTTGATTCGTACCGATATTTAGGTGTCCTTATCGCAAACAAACTAAACCTGTCAGAACACACCACGAAACTAGTAGCGGACACCAGGGGCGGATCCAGGTTTTTTCTGAGGGGGGGGGGTCAGCTTTTGTCGGTGATGATGATGATGATGATGATGATGATGATGATGATGATGACAGTAGCTTCTCATTTACCGAAATTCACCGTTTCTGCTCACGATAAACCCGCGTTTCATACGGCTAGAACAACACCTGTAGCCCGCCGTGGTGGCTCAGTCAGCTCAGGCGTTGCGCAGCTGAGCACGAGATCGTGGGATCGAATCGCGGCCGCGGCGGCCGCATTTCGATAGAGGCGAAATGCAAAAACGCCCGTGTGCTTGCGTTGTAGGGCACGTTATAGAACCCCAGGTGGTCAAAATTAATTCGGATCCTTCCATTACGGCGTGCCTCATATTCAGAACTGGTTTTGGCACGTAAAACCCCAGAAAGATGAAGAAGCCCTATAGCGAAGCCAGGTATCGGTTTCTCCGAGCTTATAGGAAAATGACATTACCCAATACAGCCATGCGCTTGGCGCCTGTGCCTGATAATACAGGGTGTTCAAAACTAAGCTTGATGCTTTTCTTAAAATTAGGCACTGGGAGGCACGCGAAGACCACCTGTGCAAATAAGTTATGTGGCCAGGGGGGCACAAAGTGAGATAATTATCGCTGTGAGCAGCCCAATTAACTAAAATTGAACAAGAATTTTTGACGACTGCAGTAAGTGGTTATGTTTGTATTGAAAACTTAGAGGCAGTCGTGTGTCTACAGAGCATCAGTCGGGAGAATTATTCTAGCCGTGTTCGTGCTCCGAGATATCCCACTCCAAATTTCAATTGTACTGCGCAGAGTTATCGAGTTGACGCGAGAGCGGTTTATGCTTTGCATTGCTGTGGAAGGGAGGCATTTTGAACATTTTTAGGGCATTGACATCTTGATGGGTGAATTGTTGTCATGAAATTTGTGCATGACAACACCAAATTTAAAGCGGCAGTATGAAATATTCGTTAGCATAGCTAAAAAGGTTTCTGCTGTTGATGGTACCGTTGTTGCTTTTGATTTCAATAAAACTTACAATACTTAGAAATCAGCAGTCACTTTATTTGCGTAGCCCAAGCAAGGACCATGCCCGGTCGTCTAGTCACCATTACGCACGCGCACTGCCCTCCGGCTTCTCTGCGCGCGCCATTATCTCGGCATGGCAGCTGCCGCCATTTTTACAGGCTGCGCGGTCGCGTGTTACGACAGCGGTTACGGGTTCTTCGATTTTTTTTTCGCCAGCCGTGAGGGGAAGGGGGACAGTTATTATCTTGCCAATGCCTCCGCCGCGTTGTCAGACTAAGCGCCGTACCCAACAGCCGCGGCACATCAGGGAGGAGCTTTGCGCCGAACCTCACTCTCTTGCATGCGTAATCATGCAAACGACAATTACAATTTGTAGTTGGATATCTCGGAGCATAGACACGCTATACTCGCGGACAACTTTCTGTGGCAATGAAGGGCAAGCTACGGGCGCGTGGATGCTGCACATGTGTTACCGCGCCAAGTAGTCCGGCAGCGTTTGACAGTGCTTTTGGTTGCTCGGAACAGACGCTGAATCGACGCAACTTCCACGTGCGACGATTTCGCGTTTGCCCAGACGCGGAAGGGAACAGCCGCAAAATGAGTAAACTTTTACACTCAGTGGTGTGTTCTGTCTTATTTAACTGTTGCTAATAAGCTGTTTATGTTTACTCTTCGCCAACATAAACCAACGTGGATTAAAACGCGGGCCTCTTTTCAGAAGCACCCTCACTTGTGAGCGCTTTGCCTCCGTAGCTTTCCCTTCATTGCCACAGAAAGTTGTCCGCGAGTAAAGAAGGATTCTTCGAAGTGAAACTGTGTAGAAACACGACTGCCTCTAACTTTTGAATACAAACATACACACTTACTGCAGTCAATAAAAAGTTAATTATTCAATTTTAGTCAATTCGGCTGCTGACTAGCGATAATTATCATCTCACTTTGTGTCCCCCTGGCCACATAACTTATTTGCGCAGGTGGTTTTCACGTGCCTCCCAGTGCCTCATTTTAAGAAAACCATAAAGCTTAATTTTGAACACCCGGTATATCTAGCCTGTATTGTTTCTTAAAATAAAATTTGGGATCATCTGTCGCAGTTTCGTTATAAACGTGTAAGCACGGGTCCATCTTCGGAGTTCTGTTGGGACACCTTGTTTTCCTTAAGGAGATTCTTGGCGTTCGGCTGAGACACCTTCGTTTGCTTTGGAGCTCCAACGCGGCAACCACTACGCTGGTTGTTTACGATATGCGAATCACCGCGTATGAAGACTCACGACGCCACCTACAAGAAGAACGATGTGGTGTAGTAGCCGAGAGGGCGAGCCAGCGTCTTCATGTTTTGTTTCCCACGCGACGTCATCCTTTTACACAAGGCGCGCATCTGCTCCCGTTTCTCTAATCACGCGACGCCATCCTATGCCCGCGCGCTGGCGTTGGCCGCTGACGTCACGCTCCCCCATTTCGCAGCCGCTGCTCGAGGTTTCGCCCCGCTCCGCGAGCACGGCCACTCAGATAAACGGATCCGGCGGCTTTGAGCCTCCTATGCTTAATGAAGCAACAAAACGACAGACACCGACCAAAATAAAAGCTAAAAAATAATAAAAACTGATTAAAAGACGTTTCGGCTTCGCTACGGAAGCCTTGTTCACAATGTCGTTTTGTTGCTTCATGTTTCATCCCGACCAGACGGGCTTCCGTCGAACCCTCGATTCCTATGCTTAATGTACGACAACTGCGAAATTACAATGAAAAACTTGTAGCATACGAACGGTACTGTGCTCGTACTGGATATTGTCAACGTGTAACTGTGATCACAATTGGTGCTACAGTTAAAAAAAAGTCGCCTATGCGTAGTCCTTAGTTTAGCTGTTAGTTGTTATTGTTTATATATGAACACTTCAGCGAGAGATCTCTTTCATTAAGCAGGTTGGTCGCGGAACCGATGACAGCCAATGAGGCAACCGATGACACCCCGAGGGGGAACTAAGTTGATCAGGCGCGAAGGCGCTCGCGCAGACATCGGCATGCTTGGCAAAAGGGACGTCCCCTCGTTCATTCGACGCCACCGACGGTACGAGTAAGGCACGGCCGGCGCCAGGAGGTCCAAGGTGTGCATGAGAAAAAATAACTACGGCAACCTCGCGACACCACACCCCTACGGAATACAACTAAGCTTGTGAGCGAGCTAGCTTTACTTCTACGTGGCTGTTACCACTGGTACTCGCGAAAAATAATTTTGAAAAATGCTGGTGGCCATATTTTTTTGCGACAGGGCCATCCCCTTGTCAGCGAGGGGGCGATGCAGAAATCTGAGGGGGGGGGTCAGGACATCCGGACATCCCCCCTGGATCCGCGCCTGGCGGACACATACAAAACACTTGGTTTCAATAAACGATTTCTTTCTTTAGCCAAAGTTACATCCGAAAACCAGCCAACGGAGGTATACGTTAGACCTAAACTGATATATCACTGCGCGATATGGAGCCCGCACCAAAATTATCTAATTGAATTACTTGAAAGCATCCGGAATCGGGCAGCTCGCTTCATCTGCTCTTAATATGATACTCGGGTTAGCGTAAGTGCCGTCAAATCATCCATCAATCTCGACTGATTAGCTCATTGAATAATCACAGCGCGGCTGGCACTGTTTCATAATCTGTATTACCATCGCCATGACCTTCGAACCTCCCTTTTAGTACCACCTGTGCGAACATCAAGTCGGCTTTTCAATTCCATGAGTGTGCAGCGTATAACTGGCTCTACAAATGCATTTAATAAGTAATTTTTACCCCTGGCCATATAAGAATAGAGGTCGCTTCCCAAATAAATTGTCCACGAACGTGACAATTCTATTTTCAGGCGGTTAGTGTCAGGTCTCTTTTCTAAACTTAAGTGATCAACAGCAGTTGTCTTTCTTACCATGCTCAGCAACATTTCAAACATTAATCTCGCTTTGTAGTTAATACTTAATCTTATTTATATAATGTAGCAAAGAATACGAACGCCATAGCGGGTCACACTCTCCAGCCCTTTCTAGTCGGTCGATCCTTCCTGCGCTTTCCTCGTGAAACGCCGCTCGTGCTGAGAACCCGGACCTTCAAACAACGGACGGCCAAACGGCTGGTGTCTAATAAACGCCTTTACAAGTGGTGTAGAGTGCTTCTGCCTACAGCGTAAATCCCGGAGCTTCGATCCCGTACCCTACGCTCAACCAAGCCCGAAGAAGCATCCCAACAAGTGCCACCTACCCCATCCCAGCAAGCGCCTCCTCAGTCATGTGCTCTGGTGTGCCTTGCCACAGGGACCCTGCTATTTTCAGCGGCGCGGACGAAACTGATGTGGAAGACTGGCTGACAACGTATGAGACGGTAAGCGCTCACAACAAATGGGACGACCCCGCAAACCTCAGCAATGTGATCTTCTATCTCGCGGGCGTAGCCAGTCTCTGGTACAGCAACCATGAGACCAATTTTCCGACGGGGTCCTTGTTGAAGATTACTTTGGTGGCGGTGTTTGGTCGCCCTGCGGTGCGCAAGCTGCGAGCAGAATCGCGTTTGCGCGAATGAGTACAGCAGCCGGGTGAATCATTTACCAGCTACATTGAAGATGTTCTGGACTTGTGGAAACGAGTCAACGCGACGACGTCGGAATCGGACAAAATACGAAATGTCATGAAAGGAATCGAAGACGATGCGTTCAACATGCTACTTGCGAAAAATCCTCAGTCCGTGTCAGACATCGTTACTCTCTGGCAAAACTACGAGGAGCTACGAAGGCAGCACTCGTTGACACGCCACCCTTCATCGCGTAACGAACACATTGATGGTTTGACTACCATCGTCCACCAGTCTGCACTGCTTACAGAAATGAAAGCGTTCGTTCGGGAGAAAGTTGCACGCCAGCTCTACTTGCTGGCCTTCGCTCAGCCACCTCATGTGCACCAGCCCGCAACGAATGTTATGCCCACGCTCCGTCGCGTGATCGAGCAGGAAATCGCCGAGGTCTTGCCAGACCAGCATCAAAATCTTCTTGCGGCCGCTCCACTAAGCTACGCTGATGTCGTCGCGACGCCCCAACAGGTCCCGACGGCTGCACCACTCAGCTACGCTGAAGTCGGCGCGAGGACTCAACCACTCTCTCCGCGTGTGCCTCTCGGTTATGCCAACGTCGCGGCTAAGCCCCGACCGCAGCCCGCCATGCCGTCATACCAGCAGCCGCCCTGTACTACGTGACCTCTTATATGGATGGGACCTACCCCAGCGAACCGGTGGCGTACTTCCGACAACCGGCCGATATGCTTTGCGTGCGGCTATGCCGGTCACATTGCTCGTTATTGGAATCGCGTTCAGCCGCCTAGCGCCGCATCAGCCGTGACAAGCCAGTTCAACCGTCCATATTCCGACCCCCGTTCAGCTATGGCACCGACTCTGCGCCCGACGCCAACTACCCGCCGTTCACCGCCTCCACGCCGTCGCTCAGTGTCGCCGATGCGACCCCGTCCCGTCCAGGAGGCAAGGTCTGCGGCGCCGTCGAAACGTGAAAGTCCTCAACGCAGCCCTTCTAATGTGATCGAAGTGTTTGTTGACGGTGTTCGCGCACCTGCACTCGTGGACGCTGGAGCCGCCGTATGTGTTATGGACGCTAAGCTTTGCCGCCTACTTCGGAATGTCACGCCGCCCCTTCCTGGACTGTCCCTCCGTACAGCCAGTGCTCAGCATATCCACCCCTTAGCGGCTTGCACTACTCATGTTGTTATTGACGACCTTTTGTACGCCATAGAATTCATCATCCTCACCTCGGCTTCTCATGACGTTATCCTCGGCTGTGATTTCCTTTCGCACCACAACGCCGTTATTCATTGCGCACGGGCCGAGCTGGAACTCTCGCCGTTGTTAGATTTGCCGCTCACCGACAATACTTCGCTGTTGAGGAAGCTACTTGTTCAAGGCGACACCCACGTTCCTCCCAACACGTCAACGGCCGTGCCCATGTACTGCAGCGGCCTCTCCGACGCTGTTGCACTACTGTCTCCGTCTGACCGCTTTCTCACCCGGACAGGCCTGCTGCTTGTGACCTTTTGTGACAGTGGACATCAAACAGGGCTACAGCACCATTTTCGTTTGCAACCATTTTCCATACTTTGTGATGCTGCTCCGAGGGCAATGTCTCGGCCATGTATAAGCGATTGAAGACCTGCAAGCTATAGACCTCCCCTATGACCATTGCTGTACTAGTTCCAGTGTGCTCACTGCTCTTTCTACCTGTGAGGGACCTTCCAGTCATGTGTTCGCTTCTTATATCGCCGATGACCTTACGCTGGTCCAGCGCTCTCAACTTTTGCGCCTCTTAGAAGAATTTCATTCTTTCGATGTCGGCCAAACTTCCCTCGGCCGGACACCCACTGTTACGCACCGCATCTACACTGGCTCGCAACCGCCATTCCGGAACGACCGTATCGTGTCTCTCCTGCAGAGCGCCGTGTAATCAATAAACAGGTCGACGACATGCTTCGCCGCGAGGTGCAGCGACCTTCCAACAGTTCATGGGCATCCCCTGTCGTCCTCGTTACGAAGAAAGATGGTTCTGTGTGGTTCTGTGTCGACTACGGGTGCCTCAACACGATCACACACAAGGACATCTACCCTCTCCCGCGCATAGATGACGCCATTGACAGTTTACAGGGCGTAGAATTATTTACGTCTTTAGATCTGCGCTCCGGGTACTGGCAAGTCGACCCATGGACCCATGGCAGACGCCGATCGGCCGAAGACAGGTTTTGTAACACCCGACGGCTTATACGAATTTAACGTAATGCCTTTTGGACATTGTAATGTGCCCGCAACTTATGAGCGAATGATGGACACAGTTCTGCGCGGCTTGAAGTGGCACATATGCTTGTGCTAAGTTGACGACGTTGCTGTTTTTGCGCCGGACTTCACAACACACCTTCAACGCCTACGTTGTGTTTTTACGTGTTTAACAAACGCTGGCCTACAACTAAACCTAAAGAAGTGCCGATTTGCTGCTCGGCAGCTGACATTCCTCGGTTACGTCGTATCCAAGGATGGGATACTTCGAGATCGAGCCAAACTTCGGGCCGTCGCCGAATTCCCTAAGCCAACGTCTGTCAAAGAATTGCGCAGTTTCATTGGTCTGTGTTCTTACTTCAGACGCTTTATTCGCAATTTCGCCGGCATCATCTCACCCCTGACGAAACTGCTGTCACGCAACGGGCCCCTCACTTCGTGGTCGTCCCAGAGCGAGGAGGCATTCACGAAACTCCGGCATCTACTTACGTCTCGGCCAATTCTGCGCCACTACAACCCGACAGCTCCTACTGAGGTGCACACAGATGCCAGCGGGGTCGGCCTCGGCGCTGTTCTTGCCCAACGCGAACAAGGTTTTCCTGAATATGTCATCGCTTATGCAAGTCGTACGCTTACGAAAGCTGAGACAATTACAATGTGACCGAAAAAGAATGCTTGGCCATCAACTGGGCTCTGACTAAGTTCCGGCCTTATTTATATGGTCATCCATTTGACGTAGTCACGCACCACCATGCACTATGTTGGCTGTCGTCTTTGAAGGACCCCTCGGGCCGTCTTTCTCGATGGGCACTTCGCCTGCAGGACTACGATGTCCGGGTGCTGTACCGCAACGGACGCCAGCATTCTGAGGCCGACGCCCTCTCGCGCTCTCCCTTGCCTAACAATGCCTGCTCCTCACTATTCAAGATTATTGTTTGTTCGCTCGACCTTAACACCATCGCTTCTGAGCAACGCAAGGACCATTGGATTGCCTCCCTTATAAACTTGCTTTCTATTTCGACGGCACAACCAAGGACTCGCAACGGTCGTCGCCAAGCACGTCATTTTGCCATTCGCGACAACCTGCTTCACCGACGCAATTACAACCCCGACGGGCGCCAGCAGTTGTTTGTGGTACCCCGCCGTCTGCGTTCCGAAGTATGCGCAGCTTTCCATGATGATCCACAGTGTGCGCACTCCGGAGTTTTCAAGACTTACCAGCGCCTCCAACAGCGATATTACTGGCGCAGGATGTACAGCTACATTCACAAGTTTGTTCGCTTTTGTGCCGATTGGTAGCGCCGGAAATCTTCACCCCGCCTTTCACCCGCCGGTCTGCAACCTTTACCTTGCCCTACCCGGCCGTTTGGATGCGTCGGTACCTATTTGAATGGGCCCCTTCCCCTGACGTCGGCTGAAAATCGCTGGGCCATTGTGGCCGTCGACCACCTGACGCGATACGCCGAAACAGACGCCCTACCGGCAGCTACAGCGCGCGATGTTGCCTCCTTTCTGCTTCGACGATTCATCCTGCGACATGGGCCACCCCAGGAACTACTCAGTGATTGTAGGCGTATCTTCCTCTCCGAAGTAGTTGAAACCATTTTCAAGGCGTGCCACGTTGTTCATCGCACAACTGCGACGTACCACCCGCAAACCAATCGCCTTACAGAACGCTTCAACCGTACGCTCGGGGACATGCTTGCTATGTACGTCGCCTCGGACCACACAAATTGGGAACTTTGAAACTTACACGTACAACACTGCCACTCAGAACACCACTGCCTTTTCACCTTTTTTCTTACTGTATTGTCGGCACCCGTCGCACAACATCGACAGAATTCTACCCTACCGGCCGGATGCATCTGAATGTGCGCCCATTTCTGACACTGCAAGACATGCTGAGGAGTGCCGCGGTCTCGCACGGGTGTTTACATCCAATGACCAAGAGCGGAAGAAGAGCACACGCGGTGACACCACTTCTGCACCCACCTTCCTTCCTGGAGCGCTTGTGTGGCTCTGGATTCCTTCCGCTACACCTGGTCTCTCATCCAAACTAGTGCCCAAGTATGACGGCCCCTACCGTACTGTCGAACGCACATCTCTCGTCAACTACGTGATCTACCAGTTGAACCTTCTGCGGACATGCGCCGGCGTGGACGCGACATTGTCAACGTCAAGTGCCTCAAGACCTGCTGTGGCCCTGTCATAGTGGCCAGCTGTTAGGTCGCCCGACGGCTTCCTCTTCGTTCCTGGTGGTGAATGTAGCGAAGAATACGAACGCCATAACGGGTCACGCTCCCCAGCCCTTTCTAGTGGGTCGATGCCTCCTGCGCTTTCCTCGTGAAACGCCGCTCGTGTTGAGAGCTCGGACCTTCAAACAACGGACGGCCCAAACGGTTGTTGTCTAATAAATGCCTTCATAATATTGTTACGGGGAAAATATATATACAATGGATATATTTACAGGGTAAGGCGCACAACGCTGCAGTAATCGTTCAGGAGAGCGTGTGCACACCAGAAAACCACCAGTCGTCGTCGTCCAAGCACCGACCACAGGATCGCCGCTCGTGACATTACCCGTCGGCGGCAGAAGCACCGTCCCGGTGCAATTAGGGCCCGGGCCGAGAGTGGTACGGTTTAAGGCGCGAGACATGGACTATGTCACTCGGAGTTGTTGCAGAGGCCGACGTAGGATTTAGCGGAGCGATTTCATAGGTCACAATAGTGACTTTGCGTACGACGCGGTAAGGGCCAGCATAACGGGAGAGTAGTTTTTCGCATAGGCCAACGCGACGTGACGGGAACCACAGCAAGACGAGCGATGCTGGAGGGAAGTTCACTTCCCGGTGTCGGCGGTCATAGAGACATTTTTGATTGACCTGTGAAGCCGACAAGCGATCGCGGGTAACCTGACGGGCGATGTCAGTACGGGCAAGAGCATCACGAGCATAGGCGGAGGATGCGTCTGCGTGAGCATGAAGTATGGTGTCCATAGGCAATGGTGGGTCGTAGCCAAACAGTAGATAAAAAGCTGAATAGCCAGCTGTGCCGTGACGAGAAGAGTTGTAGGCGAAGGTCACAAAAGGCAAGTTAATGTCCCTGTCTCGGTGGTCCTCAGACACGTACATAGCAAGCATATCTGTGAGAGTACGGTTGAGGCGTTCAGTAAGGCCGTTTGTCTGTGGATGGTACGCAGTGGTGAACTTGTGATTGGTCTTGCAAGAACGAAGAATGTCGTCGACTACTTTTGACGGGAAGCGGCGGCCGCGGTCCGTGATTAACTGACGAGGAGCACCGTGGCGCAGGATGACGTCGTGAAGAAGGAAATCGGCTACATCAGTAGCACAGCTGGTGGGAAGTGCTCGTGTAACAGAGTACCGCGTTGCGTAGTCAGTAGCGACGGCAACCCATCTATTGCCAGTGGTTGACATGGGAAAAGGTCCTAGAAGATCGAGTCCCACCCGGAAAAATGGTTCATCAGGGACGTCGAGGGGCTGAAGGCTGCCAGCAGGCAGTAGGGCAGGAGTCTTGCGTCGCTGGCAGAGGTCACAAGCCGCAACGTACTGTCGCACAGAACGGTAGAGACCAGGCCAAAAGAAGCGCCTACGAATGCGATCATACGTGCGTGACAGCGCCTAGGTGTCCGGCCGCCGGTGCATCGTGAAGCTGGCGCAAAACAGTAGAGCGAAGATGCGCGGGAACAAGCAAGAGCTCAGCGCCGTCAGGCCGGGCGTTGTAGCGGTGTAAGGTGTCATTGTGGAGCACAAACATCCGTAGGGAAGGGTCAGGGTGTGGTGAGTTGAGACCGTCTATAATAGGCCGCAAAGATGAGTCGCGGCGCTGTTCGTCAGCTATGTGGACGAAGTCTGTAATGGCCAGAACAAAGGTGTCAGGTTCATCTTCCAGTGTATCAGGGGGATCGACCGGGTATCGTGACAAGCAGTCAGCGTCTTGGTGAAGCCGTCCAGATTTGTAGAAAACAGAAAATGAGTACTCTTGCAAGCGGAGTGCCCAACGGCCAAGGCGACCAGTGGGATCCTTGATCGAGGAAAGCCAGCAAAGCGCATGGTGGTCTGTAATAACTGAAAAGTGCCTGCCATACAGGTACCGACGGGATTTTGCGATGGCCCAGACGAGTGCTAAGCACTCGCGTTCTGTGAGAGAGTAATTTTGCTCCGATGGCGACAGAAGGCGGCTTGAATAGGCGACCACGCGGTGGAGGCCATGCTGCTGTTGTGCAAGGACGGCGCCTATACCGTGGCCACTGGCGTCGGTACGAACGTCCGTGCTGGCTGACGGGTCGAAATGTGCTAGAACAGGGGGGTTCGTGAGGATGGCAACGAGCGATGAAAAAGCGTCCGCTTGGTCACGACCCCAAGTGAAAACGACGTCCTTCTTGAGTAGGCCAGTTAGAGGGCGGGCCACTTCCGCGAAGTTCTGGACAAAACGACGGAAGTACGAGCACAGGCCAAGAAAACTGCGGACATCCTTGGCCGACCGTGGAGTAGGGAACTGACAAACCGCGCGGACTTTGTCAGGGTCTGGCTGCACGCCTGCAGCGTCAACAAGGTGGCCGAGTACGCAGATTTGACGGTGCCCAAAGCGGCATTTCGACGAGTTAAGCTGAAGACGAGCACGGCGAAAAACATCAAGGACGGTGGACAGGCGAGTGAGATGGTTTTCAAACGTAGTCGAAAAAATGATAACATCGTCCAGGTAGCAAAGGCATATGGACCACTTGATGCCTCGAAGAAGAGAGTCCATCATGCGCTCGAAAGTAGCAGGGGCGTTACATAGGCCAAAAGGCATCACTTTAAATTGATAGAGGCCATCAGGAGTCACGAAAGCGGTCTTCTCGCGGTCTTGGTCGTCCACAGCGATTTGCCAGTATCCTGAGCGCAGGTAGATGGAAGAGAAATATCTGGCGCCGTGCAAGCAGTCCAGTGCGTCATCAATGCGCGGGAGAGGATACGCATCCTTCTTGGTAATCTGGTTGAGGTGGCGGTAGTCTACACAGAATCTCGAGCTATTGTCCTTCTTTTTCACAAGTACGACGGGAGAGGCCCAAGGACTGCATGAGGGTTCAATTATGCCTTTGCCCAGCATTTTCTCCACTTCCTGTGGGATGACAGCACGCTCTGTAGCTGACACACGGTAATGCCGTCGGTGAATAGGACTCGCATCGCCGGTATGAATGCGATGGGTGACGACGGAAGTTTGGGCCAAAGGACGGTCGCCAAAGTCAAAGATATCCTGGTAGGAAACCAGCACGCGACGAAGGGCAGCGGACTGTGCCGAAGCGAGTTCTCCTGATATCATGCGGGCGAAGTGGTCGCAGGACGAACCTGACTGCGATGACTGCGGTGAAAAATCCGGTGGAGGTTCTGTGGTCAGGGCAGAAACCGTGTGGCCGGCCAATGGGGTCAGATGAGCGAGTAATATGCAGCAAGGAAGAACTTGCGTCGAGTAGCCAAAATTGAGGATGGGAAAGGCGGTGCCTTTGTTTGTAACTGTCACCACCGTATAGGAGAGCGCGACGTTGCGTGTCATGGCGACCTCAGCAATAGGGCACGCAACGTAGTCGCCGTCGGGTAGGGGCGCAAAGGCTGAAAGCTGGACGTATATAGCGGCTTGCGGAGGCAGTCGAAGAAACTCGACGGAGCGTAGGCGGGGTGGGCCGGCATCGACGTTGTCGGGGCACGGAGGAAGTTCTAGCCGGAGAAAGCCCGCGGAGCAGTCGATAAGGGCAGTGTGTGTGGAAAGAAAGTCGATTACCAAGATGAGGTCATGGGGGCACTGTTCTAGAACAGCAAGAAGAACAGATGTGTGGCGACCAGAAATAGTGATGCGTGCAGTGCACATTCCAAGTACGGCAGGTGTACTCCCGTCGGCTACTCGGACGGTAGGTGAAGTCGCGGGCGTCAGGACTTTCTGGAGGCGGCGCTGGAGGCTCGAGCTCATTACAGAAATTTGTCCGACGGTATCAACAAGAGAGGTAACTGCCACACCATCAACCATAACTTCAAGAAGGTTGCATCGGGTATAAGGGACAATCAGAGGATTTTCAGGCCGGGTCGTAAATGCAGCGTCACCTCCGGGGGCTGCACTGGCTAGTTTTCCGAGAGGCGGCCAAAGGGAGACCGAGAGCGGCGAGGTTGGGGCGAGCGGGACTGACGGCGCTGGGGCGATGGTGAGCGGCTGATCCGGTTTTCCCTAGGAGGACGTTCAGTACTTGAGGCCTCAGGACGGAACGACGGGGCATATGGTGCACGGTCCGGGCGATTGTAAGTGTTTGGCCGATAGGACGTGGGCCAGCGGCTGCGGCAATGGCGGGCGATGTGTCCAATCCTAGAGCACGTGAAACAGATGGGCCGGTCATCAGGTGTGCGCCAGGTTGTTGCTTTGTATAACGTCATGAGGGGTAACGGGTGCCATGGCCTCGAGTTCTCGACGGACGATCCTGGTGACGTTTTCAGGAGCTTGCACTTGCCGAAGCGTGGCTAAACCTTCGCAGGAGGACGTGGCAGCCGTATTGGGGAGTCGGTCGAAGCGGTGAGTGATACGTTGACTTTTGGCCAGCTCAAAACGACGACATTCAGCGATGACCGACTCCACCGTTGAGCAGTTCTTACACAGTAGCAGATTGAATGCGTCATCGGCTATGCCTTTCAGTACGTGGCCCACTTTGTCCACTTCAGGCATGTCCTTGTCGACCTTGTTGCACAGAGACAACTAGTCCTGAATGTACGAGATGTACGGCTCCGTGGACGTCTGAGCACGAATTGCGAGCTCCTGCTTGGCCGCTAGTTGTCCTGCGATAGGTCTCCCAAATAGATCGCGTAATTTCTGCTTACAGACGTCCCAACTCGTCAGATCGGCCTCATGCGTCTCGAACCAGAGTAGCGCAGTGCCCCACAAACAGAAGATGAGATTTGCCAGCATTATGGTCGGGTCCCACTTGTTAGTGCGGCTGACGCGCTCATACATTGCCAGCCATGCATCGACGTCCACGCCGCTTGTGCCGTTGAATGTCCCGGGATCACGAGGGTGCAAGAGAATGACCGGTGACGGGTCTTGCTCACACTGGGTCGCTTGGTCGGTCATTGCGGTGGCAGCAACGCGCCGTCCGCTGCGAAGATCCAGTTCCCGGTGTTGTAGCGAGCGT
Source organism: Dermacentor silvarum (assembly GCF_013339745.2). NCBI lineage: Eukaryota > Metazoa > Arthropoda > Arachnida > Ixodida > Ixodidae > Dermacentor > Dermacentor silvarum. The sequence goes on from NC_051161.1 coordinate 123,639,855, forward strand.
ACCCCGCACGACCACCAAAGATGTTACGGGGAGAATATATATACAATGGATATATTTACAGGGTAAGGCGCACAACGCTGCAGCAATCGTTCAGGAGAGCGCGTGCACACCAGAAAACCACCCGTCGTCGTCGTCATCGTCCAAGAACCGACCACAGGATCGCCACTCGTGACAATATAATATTGTGTCCTGAACCTTTACATTATTTATTGTAAACTGTGCTATAAAGCGCGGTGCTCTCATTTTCCTCGCTTCATTATAGTTGTATTACGTGACTACAGCTTCTTGTTCTTGTGCTTGTAATATTGTGCTTGTAATGTCACTATAAATGTTTTGTAAACACAAGCAGAGACGCATTACGTGCGTTCTTTTTTCGTTTTTTTCTATTGAAATGTATAACCTAACATGCCTCCTTGTTTGCGATATTTCATTGTTTAATAAGATATGACCACGCATATGTTTTTCTTTTGCTAGCCCTCCCCCCCGCCCTTTATGTATTTCCCAAACCCAGGGCCCCTAGGAACAATAAATGAAGATGATGACCAGTGTGACACTGCTTATAGAGCTCTGCCGGAGCCAACTATGGTGTTTGCCTCAATGTGTTTTACGCTTCACGAAGTCGATATGACCACCATGTACGGTATTAGATTTGAACAAGGATAATATATCCACAAATCATAAAGGTGTATGTGCTTCTTGCAGATCCTCATGTGGATAGCTGTAAATCTGCTTAGCCAGACCCTTAGAACTAGTGTTGTACACGTTCCTCTAAAACAGGAACGAAAGCTCGTTCGTCGTTCCTTCCCAATCTTGGAACGAGTTTCCGTTACAAGTTACTTTAATGCGAAAGGAACGCGTTCCAGTTACACTTTGAACATTGGAAGGTGTCTTTGCATTAACGTTACATTTGATTTTTAAAATTAAAATAAAGTGTCGGAGAAGCCTGAGGCTAAATAAAGTGAGCAATTCAAAACTCACATCGGAGTACGTATATTATATGCCGGTGGCAGATTGTCTGGAGATAAAAAGAATCAAAAGAAACGCTCCTAGACGAATTTTTTCAGGGAGCAGCGGACATACTCCAGACATGTCTAACTGTAACTTTGGTGCTCGTCTATTTACAAGTGCAACACATATGGCACTTTCCACTTCGGTCTTCAAATACGCAGTCAAGATACTGCGCTTCAGATGTCCAAATAGAAAGTTACTCACATGCACCAATATAATTAAATTTCTTGCACAAGAAACCGCATCGAAAGGAACAATACATAGGCGTTTAATGAATGCTGATTCAATATTGCAGTATGAGTGAAAAATAAAAATGTCCAGAATACATACTCGCAATTTAGTAAAGACCCTTGTTTAAACTCAGCAAGTGTTACATCTCGATGTTGGTGTCCGACAGGCCGGCATGAAGGAAAGAAACTACAGGAGGGAGCGCATCACGTGGCAATCTTGAAGCCTAGTCATAAAAAAATAGAACTCCCGAAGGAAAATGCACCATAGTCACGTGATAGGCAAGCGGTAGTTATTTGCGCCTCACGCGGTCGCCTATCCGCCCAGCATGATGTTCTGCGTACGTGCGTGCGTCGCGGTCGAACGTTTACAGAAGAACGCCGTTCCCTCTGCCGTTTCTTCGTAAATCTTCGTAAATCTAACGACTTCCCGTTAGAGTTTCACCGATCCTTAACGGAACGGTGGCGTTCCTCCGTTCCTCCCAAAAGGAACTAGCTCCAGGAACGCCGTTCCGTACAACGCTGCTTAGAACGCATACATCATTGAGAAATTGGGCCCTTGAATATGGAGTGATAAGTTCCATACGAACATTAATTGTATGAAAACTTGCATGCATGACTTCATTTGTCTTCGGCGTGCAGCAGTATGCACGTCATTTGTTCGCCAACTCGACTGATTGTCTCGGAAAAATAATCGACTGCGTTGGATTTATTACATGTCAGCTTACATGACATAATTAAGACTTATACGTTAATTGCAAAGATTGCAAGACTGCGATGTCGAGGGAATAGCATATTTCTTCTTACGTTGTGGCTCTGCGCACTATATAACCATAAGCATTAAGGAATCACTCCCGACATCTGGCAAAACGCCAAATTTATTGTGAAATACAGAAAAGTAGTGAATAAATTTAGATTTCCAATGCGGAAGTAGCTTAAACGCAAATTCTTGCTTCCATTTTGTGTCGCGAGATTAACCACTAAACGTACAGAACAGGAAAATGTAGCTAACATATTAACACCGTTTTTGCACTCCTCCATGGAAAGTTTTAACACTTCATGAAACTTTATTTTCTTAGATGGTGGCTTTTGCTGGGACGGAACAGCTGAGGAACCGCCTTGTGAAGACTAACTACTACGAGATGGACCAGTATCCTGTTGTCATCTACGACATTGAACTGGATGACTACGAGGGTGTCTGCGAAAAGATCAAGTGGCCGCTTACCCGTGCTTTTTCAGAGCCTTTCAACCAAAGCCTGAGACACCCCTAAGATAAAGGCGTAGAGTATGTCAGACGCCATTATAAAGGCCTAGTACCCTTTGTCAATTGATTAGAATATAGGCGACAGTTTCCAGTGTCCATATGACTCTCACTCCATTCCTTGCTTGAAGTTATCGTCACCACGTCGATTGTTAAAACAGAACGTATATCTGAATCGTTGCTCCTTTCTTTGCTCAGAAGCAATACGCAATGAATTCACAGTGTTCAATGTGAACCTGGATATTTATCTTGGCAAATAGACGGGCTTTTGCAGGGACTGAACGAAACAGCTGATAATATTGCGCTTTGTTTGATGAAAAGTATCGGTTATATAAAATATAGAGCTGGATGACCACGAAGGTAAGTGCTAGGTTGTTAGGTGACCTTTAATGCGCTTGTTGCATTGCACTGTGGCAACCCCTTCATGACAACCAAAAAAGGCGAACAGGTTGGCACCTAACCACCACCCTGACCAGCAGGCACGTTTCATGAAGGAGGCTAAAGTATGTTCGTTTTACTTTCACCTTGTAACGCCTCAACTATGATATATGGTACACTGAGGTTGATGCCCAAAAAATCCTGATTGAAGCACGTTAAAGTTATTTGTAACATATAGTAGCGTTTTTGATACGCTGGAATGAGTTTGCCAGGCGCGGATAGCTATACGAGCGAATTATCAATATAAGGATTTAGCAGATTATGAGGCACGCTGTAGTGGAGGACTCTGGAATAATTTTGACCACCTCGGGTTCTTTAACGTGCACTACAACCCGTGTACTTGCGTCATAGTGCACGTTAAAGAACCCCAGGTGGTCGAAATTAATCCGGAGCCCTCTGCTACGGCGTGCCTCATAATCAGACCTGGTTTTGGGACGTACAACCAAAGAAAGAAGAATTATTTTCTGAGTGAAGCAACATTGAATTGTTCTTTTTAAAGCAAAGTATTATATAGGTAGGCGAAATCGTATATGGCGAGGCGAAATCGCCTGTGTAGAGAAAGCTATCACCAGCATTGGCTCGAGCGTCGTCGTCTTCCTCAGCTGGCTCGTTGGTGGCACTCGGGTTGCGCTCGCGCTCGTACTCGGCACGCGCTCGTGCCACTGCTCCCGCGTTCGTCCTCGTCATCATCATATCAACTACAGCTGGCTGCGTTGCCGCTCATCATTCCAGCGTAGAATTTCACATCTGTTCTGTCGTCGTAAGGGGGAGGCCGCGTTTACGAGGGTACGAGCCATTGCTTAAGAGGGTATGAGTCATTCATTGTCTTACCGTAACGGACATATTTAATTAGGAAGCAATTTAATTTCGAAGACTCCTAAGTGGCAATGGCGGGTGAATGCTGCTAACCACGTCACCGGGCAAACTCGAGACATCGAACGCAAGCGACAACGGCGGCCTGCGGGCTCGTCGTTCTCTCCGTCGCAGCCGAACGTGTGTGTAACCTCATAATGGAGAAATACTTTAATGAGCCTTCGGAATTAACCCAGTGATAAATACCGGGGCCGCACGTTACAGCTTCGCTGGTTAACCATCTTCACGGAGTGGAAGGGGCCACGATTTTTTTTGTATGACTTAACTCTCCCCCGCCAGAAATAAAGGCGAGTAATTTGTTCTTATTACCATAATTTTCAAAGATAAAGAAAATTTGTTTGGGCATTACAGGGTTAAAGAACGCTTCCTAAGTAGCAGCGAACCTCTTTGCAAGAAAAAAGGCTGCGCATAATATTGATGGCGATGACGATGCGGGGGCCACCATCGCCAACAATTAATTCGTCGCTGTGTGGTGGACGCCATCGACGTTAGGTCAAAAGTTGTTCTTTCGTACGGTGCTTTCAGCATGTTGGGAAGAAAATCACAGGCTTTTAAAGTAATTTGCCCATTCTCGCTGGCTCGTGTGGATGCTGGCTGGGTCGCTCAGTATATTGTCGGATGTAGTTGTGGACATATGGGGTGTTTTCTTTGATGGTTAAAAGAATTTTGAAAGAAAAATCATCCATGGCATGAAGCCAAATTACTTCTTGAGCTAGATTGCTCTCACACCCACATAATATTTGCACAACAAATTGTAATGAGTATTTGACAAGTAAGAAATTTTCATTAATTAACTTTCAAACTAATTACCGCAATGCACGTACTGCAATTCACGAAATGACGGACGAGGACGTCTCCAGATCTGCGGCCGACTCCCGATAGGAGATATGTGTTCCTAAAGTTCGCGGTGAAATACATTGGTCTCTCAGCAATTTTTTATCTTAGATGCATAAAGCGGCGTCTTGTTAAAATAAACGGAAGAGTGCATTTTTACAACCCACAATCAAATATCTCAAAAGTGGCGCTATTTGCACAGTTTGTACTAAGTGGATGTTTCTTGCAAAATCACTGGCTTCAATTTGTGTAATTCAATACGCGCACTAAACCATTTTTTTACAAAGTTCGTTACTGAAATTGCGGTATAATTATTAATATGTGCGTATTGGTTTCCAGTGGAAGTAATGTCGACGTATTCGAGTAATCCAACTCAATAAGTATATTTCTGTTATACGCCAAAGGCCATATTGAAAAATTCTGTTAACGCTAAAATAAGACACCTGGTAAATACAAAGCTTATATGTGTGCCGAACAAAAGTGCCACTGTGCGCACTTATGGAAAGAGCAAATAAGCGCCCCTCTGTTGTGCGTAACAAAATATAAATTGCCACACAAAACCTGAACACATATTCTCGGCTTACGGGTATGTCTAGAGGAGGCCGATCCTTTCAATTGCATGGCAAGTTATATCGTCATGGAACATCGAAAACAGGATGCGAGGACACCTATTACAAAATAAGCGCGTTTAGGAGATAAAACTTACAACCGTCTTCGTCTTTAGATTTTTCACACTACGAGATTGGGTCCACAACCACTCCCGCCGTTTTCTTTGTCGTCTGCGTACAACCGATGTGGCTACATTTAACGAATTCTTTGACATATACGTGTGATACGTGCGACTGCGCTATTGCGCGTTCTTGGCCAATCCTCTAGAAACGATATGCGCCACAGTGATCGCAGAGATACTCGGAACATAAATGTTGCTTGATACCTGCGCGACCTCTGTGTGAACACTCGTTATCACCATTTTTAATGCGAAAACATTATATGCCCCATTACGCGAAAATCCGGCGTTGTAGTCGGCGGCGTGAAGGAATTATGGTACCAAAAATGGCCGACGGCAAAGAGTGAAACCACAGCAAAAAATACTCGAATTGACATCTTGTTTCTCAAGGAGGTTCCTGTAAACAAAGTAAATTGATGCCTTTGAAAAGAAAATCAGAGGAGGGAAAACTTTATTTCGTCAATTTGGCTTAGTTAGGGGTGGCTCTTTCGATGGCCCGAAATTGAACCTCCAGGCTGGGTTCCCGGAGAATTGCTTCCCACGCTCCAGGCGAGGGAGCGGCCAGGATATCTGGTGGGAGGGGGCTGTTTTCTGAAAACCCAGAGAACATGGTCTACAGAGGCTATGAACCCACATAATGAGCAGCGTGGGTCTATCAAGTCAAGGTAAAAGTGGGTGTATATTTGTGGGTTGGGAAAGGAGCGCGTTTAGGAGTCGGTGCCAGGCGACTTCTTTTCACTTGATGAGTTTGGGATGAGGTGGGGGTTTCGTCCGTCTTGCGAGGTGGCAGTGTTGTGCAATGTTGTGGTATGTGGTCAGTGGCTGGCTGATCAGGTACCCCGTGTCAGAGACTGGACCCACCGGTCGCTTGACGAATTTTCGAGCATAATGGTTGGCCCCCTCGTTGCCCGGGTGAGCCGGGACCCACATCAATTCAGTTGGGTTGGATTCTTCAATATCTTTTCGTGTGGTGAAAAGTAGGGGATGCCGTATTCGCAGCGTGGTTGGGGCCACAATTTCACGTGCGAATTTGCATATGGCGGTCTTTGAGTCGCTGGTTATGGTGGTGAACCGCTGCAGCGAGGGCAATGGCCGCCTCTTCTGCCTCCGCTGAGATGAGGGCATGGACAGAACCAGCCGTCCTTATTGGCATTGCTCGTGGCGTAGATTGGTTGTTGTCATTGTTATTGATCTTGGGAAGGGTAATTACGCCGCTTGCGTACGTGTTATTTGGCAAGGAATATTGAGCAGAGTTGACGTATGCTGCTTCGGAGTTGGACTCGTGGGTTTTGTGCAGGGCTTGAGCTATTGCTTTTCGCCTGCCATGGTGATGACCTGCCAGCATGTTTTTTGGCAGCGGCTTGATGAGGAATCTGTTTCGGGGGGGGGGGGGGGGGCTGATGGTGGCAGGAAAGTTGTTGCGCGATGGGGATACTCTGTGCCCGATTCGGTCCAGGATCCTACGGACCATCTTGCTTCCTTGTCGGTGAATGTGCGCTGTGTGGTTTGTCTCTAGAAGCTCTTCCAGGTAATTGCGTAACGCCAGGCTTAGGAAGTGCTCGGTAGGTGTGGTACGGATGAGCCCTAGCGCCGCCTTGTACACTTTGTTCATGCATGACGCGGTCGAGTCGTGTTTTTTGTTGTGGACAAGATGTAGGTAGGCAAGGGCGCAGGTGAGCCTTGAGATGGCAAAGGCATCGATGACTTGGAGTAGCTCCTTCTCATTCATACCATGCTTGCGTGCCCTCACTCGTGTGATTAGATGTACCGTCTGATTCACCGCTACGGTGAGATGATCCAATGTAATGTTGCTGTGCTGATTCTTTTATACAAAAAGATCCAGGACACTCATGTGATCCACGTGGGGTATTGCCGAGTCGTTGACGTACACGTTGTTGGGTAGTAGGGTATTTATTCTGCGCCGGTCTCGGGGTCGGAGTATTAGCAAATCTTATTTAGTCTGCGAACACTCTAAACCTGCGTCAGTCACGTGCTGGACGATTCTGTCAGTTGCCTTCTGCAGGATCCTATTGACTTCTTCGTCAGATCCCGTGGTCGCCCAGAGCGTAATGTCGTCAGCGTAGAGATTTCATTGCGACTTCGTTGCGAGGTAAATACACTGTAAAAAATTCGCCGTAATTTTTACAGTGAGAGCGCTGGCAGCTCTAGCTGCCACATTTTTACAGTAAAATAAATTGTGACCCATGTTTCATGTTTAAGGCATGCATGCCGTCTATATAATGATATCGCGTAGAAAAAATATTGCCACCGTTTTCTCACTCCACAGTATTTTTTTCGTGAAAATAAACCACAGCCTGTAAAATATACGCTGCACCAATTTTGCATTTTCTAGCCTTTAAGCCACTAAATATACAGTAGCGTGTCAAACTTAGGCAGCAACGTCTTCTCGTTTTGTAACCTGCTGTAAAATATGGAGCACGCTCTGGAACACGCATACCAACATTTTCTGGCTTTCTAACCTTTCGGCCGTAATATATGACGTTGCCTGTGGAATGAGGACACCCACATTTTTATGGTTTTCTAACCTTTGCAGAGCTATATGAAGACTATAAGATCTTCTTTTACACAGGTAGCTATCTACCCATACTACTGAAAAGGAAGCCATGCAGATTTGTCTAGTTGGGTCTTTTGTAACGTATTGAAAAAATATTCTGGATCTTCAGTGCCCACACTATTTCTGGATGCGCAATTCATTCAATAAAACTTGCACAGTAGCAACGCTGCTACTTTTCTACTATGCAGGTACCTATGGCATTCAGGCTAAGCCTAAAAACTGTTGCATGAATTAGACCACTGGTGTAAAATGTGAAGTGGAAATATGCTATAAAGAAAGAAAATGCAGTAGAAATGTCCAATACTGCTAACTATTTGATAAAGTTCTCCACTCACCTGGATTCTGCATTTAGCATATGTCCATTCCAGACAAGAGAAATAAGTTTATCATAATTACTTTCTAATATTTTGATCCATCTTGTACTTTCTTCAGTCTTAAGAAATATTCAAAGAAACAGAAGAGCGTAAGACAATACCATATTTGTGTGCTTCATGGAGAGACATTATAACACTACATACGAAGTGACTTTCAGGCTATGCAGGTTTAAATTACAGCATTTATTTACCAGTTCTATTGTTTCACCTCGTATGGTTTACTGATTTTCTGTTCTCTACCAGTTGAACATTAGGTTTCCTTCCAAATAATTGTTAGGCCCACCCTACTGCTCCACTTTTTTTTGTTTCTCCATCATCTTCTGGAGTTGTCTCGTGATTCAATTAATAGGACAATGTCATCACAAAAATTGCAAATCACTGAAGTATTCATTATTAACTTTTATTTTGAAAACCTCTGCAATTAAAGTTCTATTATGTCTCCTGTAAGCATACAATGAATATCATTGCACAGGCAGTGTCCCTATGCCTGACACCTTTGCTAATTTTACGTCTGATAAAAGGATTTCACACCAAAGCCTAGACTTACCGACTTATATATGTCGCTCCACTCAGGCAAAGGTCAGTGCTGCTCACAGATGTTAATCACCAGCTTCATCTGCAGATGAAGAGGCTGAAAAACACAGGTTTTCTGAAAGTACAGCCGAGGATTTTCTCTGGCTCACTAGTGAAGAAATGTAGTAGGACAGGCTTTGAGACTATGTCGAGTGGCACGACAGATACTAATCCATTTAGAGGTTATTCCATACAAGGACACAGTTTAACATAAACAAATGTTACATCGAATAAGAGATGACACTTTGACAAACGCAAGGACTGTTTTGACACTTGTGCGTTATCTACCAATCAGCTGATGTGTTTATTATCAGCAAATAGACTGAAAGGGCTCCAACTTATTCCGCTAATGAGGTTCACCTGCCGACACAATAAAATGGCTACTTCACAGTACGATATTTCAGGGAGTAAATGTGATTCAATGTTGACTGAAGTTATTAAGCTGTTATCTAAAGTGTAATCAATGCACATAAAATTTTTTCCACATTTGTGTATGATATTTTGTAACTAATTCTATGGACGAATAATAAATTGAAACTGAAACTGAATGTCCCATTCACACAGTGACAGTTCAAAGCATCTGCTATGCCACCTTTGGTATTGTGCGTGTGCAATTTCTTGAAGTTTTTGGAAATTTGGAGGGTTTTTCCCTTAGTATTTATGCTTTCTACACGTCTGTTTACGTCTGACAAAGTAGTACCAGCTACATCACGCTTGTCTGAGTGTGGCAGCCGTGTTGTGTTATGAAGGCAATTCCAGCTTACATGCCCTGGGTTCAAAGCGGTTTATTAAAAAAAATTATGGGGTTTTACATGCCAAACCACCATCTGATTATGAGGCAGGCAGTATTTGGGGACTCCGGATTAATTTTGACCACCTGGGGTTCTCTAACATGCACGAAAATGTAAGTGCACGGGTGTTTTCTGCATTTCCCCCAATCAAAATGCGGGTGCCGTGGCCGGGATTTGATCCCGCGAGCTCGTGCTTAGCAGCCCAGCACCATAACCACTAAGCAACCACGGTGGGTAGCGGTTTAATTCTAAGCATGCTTGGCCACATATATAATGTATGACCACATATATCATGTGTGACAAGTTCTAGATCACATAATTCGGCCCATTTTATTGCTCCTTGCAGGTGAAATTTCAAACTTACGACACCACTATCAGAGGAAGTAGAACAGGTGCTTTATAATTCCTGCCATTGATATGCAGATTTCGAGTCCTTATTTCACTCTACCTAGAGCATGTGAAATGCATGTAAATAGTTTCTGGATGAACTCATGAGCACATAAAGAGAGCAACAGACTTCTTCCACAATCTATGCAGCTGCACACAATAAGAAACTAATAATTTCCAGCTCAGGTGTAACTTCGAGCACGGGCACACATACAGTGCAGGAAGCTTGGTGCCTATTCGAAGTCAACATGTGCCATATTTTACAAAGCGCTTGATATATATGTAAATGGAACATTATATTGCCTCTTCCATATATGAAAGTACTATGAAATGCCTTTGGACCTGCTACACAGAATCTAAACATAAAGTAATTTTCACAATCAAAAGTCCCTCTAGTAAGAAAAATAATGCTCCTACAAATCAGTGCATATATTTCAAAAAGAAAGAAATGGCAACTGTTCTACAGCGACCGATAACCACTGCAAGCCACCATAGGGGGTCATACGCCAAGAACTTCTCATTGCATTTGTCCCACACTTGCAAAATAAAAGGAAAACAACTGCGCCAATAGAACAAGAACACATCTGTGTATTTTGTTCACGCCAGTTTCTTTGTTGTCATGAATGAACTACCTCGCTTTAACAGCCCTTTGCAGTGCAAAATGAAATGAGCAAGAACGGAGTTACAGAGAAGCATTTTCTTTAATTGCGTAAATCCGCCGAGGATGCTGAAATAAGAATTTCTCTCAATATGCATTAGCAATCAACTTCCATGTCACGCTGCACAAACAAGCAGTTAAGGGCTCACTCTTCGATGGTCGCGTCCGGCATTAGAAAAAAAAAATCACCGCATATCCACGAAGTGAATGATGATGAGTGGGCGAGGCACCGGGGGATCGTTGGGGTAAACCACAGCTACGGACGAGAGAGAAAGAGAGCGCACGTCGGGAACGAACGCCCTTGTGCACCGCAGCGCCCCTAGCTACGGACGAGAGAGAAAAACGCCGGAAGCGTTCTCCTTAAGCCGGAAGCGGAACCGGAAGGAACCAGAAGTGGAAACGGAAGCGGACGTCGGCTTCCGGAAGCCGGAGCTTGGCGTACATATACTATACATATATATATATATATATATATATATATATATATATGCGTATACATACATACATAGCGGTCTCGATGCCAACCAGAGCTACGGACTACGAGGGACAAGGCTCCGCCCTAGGTTGCTTCGCCCCTAAAAAAAACTCATTGGTCGTATGCTGTATGTGCGAGTGAAAGCGCGCGAGGGGCGAGGGACGCGCACTTTCACGAGGAGCGAACGCACGGCGGAGAGCAAACGCGACTTCCCAATGGAAGGGGAGCGGTGGGTGAGGAGGGCATCGAGGCAACCTGGACTGCGTGTGCGTGCCCGCTCTCCCACTGCGAAGCATGCGCGCAGCCGTGCCGGCCTCTGCCGCCTGTGCTATTGACCCTTTTCGCGGCGATCCCGTGGGCGCTGCCATGTTTGATCATGTGGTGACGCTTCCATTGCTTGCCTCGACTGCCTCCGTTGCCTCCTTGTTTACAATGGAAGTGTACGACGCCGGCGCGGCTTAGAAAACCTCTGTTTTCGGAGATATCGTAGACGGTGACTAGGTGGACGACACGAAGCTTTGATCACAGCTTCAGAGAACATGCAAAAGCGCCTTCGGTGCTGATTAAGCTGTAGGTCCAAACGGCACAAGCAGCGTATATGGTGCTTGTTCTAAAAGCGGGGCTAAATATGTATTCCAAGCTATCCAAGCTTTCCGATTATGCATTCAGTCAGGATTAGTGTGTTTTGCTCTTTGTTCTTTATTCAGCAAATATTTTGAAGCAGTGGCTTGTCAGTTTCTGACTCAGCGAAGTTCCTCGATCGGTGCGGCCACTATCTGATTATTTTCTGCCTAATCGCTCGCGGGTGGGTTCAGTTCCGATAGATTTGTTCTTGCTGCGCACAATGCTTGAAACGTAGCTGTTTTGTACATTCTAATACATTGTAGCAAATATATATTACAGATAGTAACTCGCTTACTCTTGTGGACCGTCACGAAACATTCAGTTTCGACCATTCGTGCACCATAGGTGTAGTCCATCATTTATTGTGCATATACAGTGCGCATATATTCAAGAATGCGCCCATTCAGTTATTCTTGATACGTCGGCGATAGAGTGGGCGTAAGTTTTCCTGCCATTTGGGACAGATGTGTATATATAACGTGCGCGAAACTTACTATGACAGGAAGCGGCGCTACTCCCTTTGTCATTGTTTAACTAGTGGTACTCACTCTTGCCGACGTTCTGGGGATGAAGCCCTTTCTTTGAAGGTTAGCGATACAAGGCTGGCGGATGATCAAATTTCTGTATCCTCGAGGAAAGCCTTACATCACGAAGTGCCGGTAACACGTTCGGACAGTTGCAGCAGCGGTCCGCGAACTTGGCCACACAGATTCATTCTATTCCTTAACATGCCAGTCACTATTTTTGCAGCCAACTACTGCACACGTCTTCAATCCACATGATTCAATCTAGCATGATTGATGCACAGTGTGTTAGCGAAAATTCAGTTGCCTTTCCGACAGCTGATCGCACAGAAGCAAGATAGAAGCGGTAATGGTTTCGTATTCGTGCCCTGTCGCTGAGGAGAGATATGGCACGCCGCCGTGAGCGCCATCTCGTTTCTCTAAAACAAACTGCTCCGCGAAAAGGTCAATATGTGCCGCCGACTCTCTCTGGGCTCTCACCCGCCTCTCCCCTAACAGTGTCGAAAATTACATTTAGCCGCCCCATCACGTAGCCAGCGCTTTGACAGCGGTTGTGTGCGGTCACACAAACAACGCGCACAACAAACACGGCGGCGGCGTTTTGACCGCGTTCGCACCGAACGCGCGCAGCATTGGTGACGTGTTTATGAAGAACATGCCAACCTTTGCCGTACACGCTATGGCGGTGTACCTTAGCGACCATAAGGCCATGGTCCCTGTGGTCACTAAATAAATGAAAACCACCTGATCATATGTATGTGTCATTCTTTAATAGTGCAAATTACCAATTACACCATTACTTCTTATTAGTCACAATTGGAAATACTTAAGTCCCGCCATAGTACAGCTTCGCTGGTCTTCCATCTCCACCCCAGTGGAAGGGCTGACAGTTTTTTAAAATGTATTTTTTGAACGCTGATAATCGAAGTGCGAGTGTGTACACTAATCGCGGCTCCGTACATACAGAATGCGCTGCAAAAGAAGGATTTCTGAATACAACGTGTTTGCCTTACGGTACCAACTCCCAGTTCGTAGAACATGGCTGTGGCTGCTGAAATTAATGTTTATATCTCCAATAGTTCAGACGTACGCATGCTGAGGCTTCGGCTTCATTACAACAGCCAATACAGCGTTGAATGCAAACCGCAAGTTTGCATTGGTGATCATCTTGTTTGCAAGATGATCATCTTGCCGGCGAAACATTTTTGTGGCTAATAGGTAGACAGACAATGAACTTTATTTTAGGTCCTGAGTATCGCCTCTGAGACCCCCTTACGGGGGAGGAGCCACCGCGGGCTGCTCCCAAGTCGGGACGGGCAAGCCGTGCCTGACCGCCACGTCGCGGGCCCTCTGGACAGCCCGTTGCTGAGCGGCGAGGTCGGACCTCTTGAGCGCCTCCACCCACTATTCCTCGGTGGCGAGATTATCGAGGTCCCGTAGCGAGGGACACCACCAGAGCATGTGTCCTAAAGTCCAGAAGGGGTCGCCGCAATCCGGACAATCGGGCTCGAACGATTCCGCGCACCTGCTGACCCTGGCTACGCTGGAATAGGACCCGGTCTGCAGCATGCGAAGGGCGAAAGATTGAGGCCTGGAGAGCTTTGCGTAGGGCACTGGAGAGACCCTCCTGCCGAGCTGATAGTGCTTTGAAATCTCGTTGAACGTGTGGAGCGAGTCCTTGTGGAGCCCAGCGTCCGCGCCCTCGAGCGGCGTTTCCCCGGCGCGGTGGGTGAGTTCGCGCGCGCGGGCATGGGCCAGCTCGTTGGCGTTGGGAACGAAGGGGGAGACCCGAGACCCCATGTGGACCTGGAACCAAGTGATCACGTGGGGAGGCGACGCTCCTGCCGCAAAGCAGGGAGGCCTCTTCCCTCGAGACCGAATACTCGAACTAATACTCAAAAAATTTTACGAGTAGTAGTGGGCACGTATTATCTCACTACCAACGCTCTGCATTAGTAGTGATTAATCTCTTTACAAACGTGGTGCGCAAGCAGATTCAATGCCAGTGCAACCGCATTCGGTAGTACGCTGTTCGTTTTCCTTTGGAAACGATGCATAGAGCAACTATAACGCACAACGTAAGAAGTATAGATTGCACAACTACCTACCTGTGGCACGAAAAACACGCGTCCGTCCGACTTGTGGCCGTGTGCCGCGCTGCCGATTGCCGGGCGTCAGTTGGCCTCGGGGCAACGTGCTGAGTTCCTGTAGTGCCCGGACCTCAAGGCATTTCTCCTGGCCACAGAGCGCGTTGTCGAGAAAGAACTTCGGCACTGCTTTTCACTGTTGTGCGGAAGCATTTGAAGACGGTATCCTCCAGTACTACGAATCACGTCCGTCCGCAAATCAAACAAAGGGATCACGGAAGTTGTGTCGCTGTAGGCTGCTGTTGAATTAGTTCCTCGCGTACGACGCATCATATCGGGACCAGAAGTTCCTCCTTCGTTAATGAGCGCTGTATTGCTACGGATGTAGAATGGATATATTTACAATGAAAGGGGTAGAGGAGACATGGGACAGTCCGAAACGGCCGATCCACCATGAACCTCGCGACGCTTCTTCTTTTCCTTCTATGCTCTTCCGGTGCGGCGTTACATTTTCCTCCTGGTTAGACAAAGCTCACCGAGTGAGTCAGAGTTCGCGTTGATGGTACAGCTTCAACCGTGCGACGTGCATGACTTGCGTCTTGCGTGAACGGCGGTTATCAGCCGTCAGTTTAGCGATGACGTAGGTCACTTCACTCAAGCATCGGAGAATGACTAACGGTCCCGAATACTTGGCAAGAAGCTTTTGACACAGTCCACTCTTCTGAACAGGTGTCCACAGCCACACGAAGTCACCGGTGGCGAATCTGACCGACAAGTGTTGTGCGGCGTAGCGAGCCTTGGCATGAGCATACGACGATAGAGTTCTGAGCCGGACAAGTCGGCGTGCTTCTTCCGCACGACACAATATCTACCCGACCGAAACATCTTCGTTAGGTGAAAGAGGAAGTATGGTGTCGAGAAAACTTTGAGGATGGCGAGCGTAGAGGAGAAAGAAAGGTGCGTATCCTGTGACTTCATGTTTGGCTGTGTTAAAGGCATACGTGATGAACGGTAATACAGCATCCCAGTTCTTAGGATCCAGCTGAGACATAGATTGAAAGCATGTTGACGAGTGTACGATTGGTGCGCTCGGTTGGGCCATTGGTTTGCGGATGGTGAGGCGTAAAATGGCGATATTGTGTTCCACAAAGGCGTAGTAGCTCTTCCACGACGTCAGCGTTGAACTGCCGGCCGGGATCACTTATCACAACACGGAGGGCCCCGTGGCGGAGGATAATCGAATGCAGAAGAAACCCCGAAACATCGGTTGCTGTAGCTGCGACAAGTGCCATTGTTTCAACATACCATGTTAAATAATCCACGCACACGATGATCCAGCGGCAGCCGGGTGGAAGACTTGGGGAAGCGACTGAGTAAATCTATACCTTCTTTCTCAAAAGGTGAAGTCGGTGGTCTAACTGGTTGCAGCGTTCCTGTAGGAGCTGTAGTCGGTTGTTTGTGGCGTTGGCATACATCAAAGCTGGCGGCATACTGCTTGGTTGTCTTCCACGATTGAGGCCAATAGAAACGTTGTCGGAGGCGATGGAGCGTTCGAGCCAATACAAGGTGCCCGGATGTAAGGTCGTCGGGCATGATCCCAAGTACCGCAAGGCGCAGGTATTCTGGGACGACGAGGAGAAGTGGAGCACGGTTGTTAGAATAATTTTTGTGCTAAAGCAGACCATTGAGAATCACATATGGTGTAGCTCGTTCAGATCTGTGGCTCGCATCGATAAATCGGCTTTAGTGAAGGGTCGCGCTGTTGTTCGCTCTTGAAGACGGTGAAGTCAGGAAAGTCCGATGAGATTGGAGTTAAGTAGTTGTCGAAATCGTCATCATCAGTGCCCTTGGTCGGAGAGGGAAGACGAGATAAGCTGTCGGCATCTGTATGGCACCGACAACTCTTATAAGCAACGGAAAAGTTGTATTCTTGGAGCCGCAAGGCCCGTCGAGCCAATCGGCCAGCTGGGTCACGCAGTCCAACGAGCCAGCAGAGAGAATGATGGTCGGTAACCATCTTGAAGTGGCGGCCACACAAATATGGTCTGAACTTGTGGATCACGAAAACAACAGCAAGATATTCCAGTTCCGTGACTATATAATTGTTCTCTGCTTTCGTCAGAGTACGACTTGCGTACGCAACGACATGTTGGCGGGCGTCGTGAAACTGGACGAGCACAGCACCAACGCCTACAGTACTTGCATCAGTATGCAGTTCGGTGAATGCCTCCGGATCGAAATGGCGGAGAAGTGGCCCCGAAGTGAGCAAGAACTTCAGCTGCTTGAAAGTGGTCTCGCAATGAGCGGACCATATGAAGGGAACGTCCTTACGAAGCAGGTAAGTCAGTGGAAAAGCAAGCTGGGCGAAGTCTTTAATGAACCTGCGAAAATAAGAACAAAGGCCTAGGAAGCTTCTGACGTCTTTCACTGTCTTCGGCTGCCTAAAGTTGCGAACAGCAGAAATGTTTGGGGGTCTGGCCGTATACCGTCGTTGTCGACGAGAAATCCCAGCACAAGGGCTTGACGCTCCCCAAAATGGCCCTTCGTAGAGTTTAAAATGAGGTGAGCCTGTTGGATGCAGTCCAAAACAATGCCACGCCGCTGGTTGTGCTCGTCTAAATCATCTGAATAACGCATGCAGATCTCCCATTTGAGACCGCGGAGGATGGAGTCCATAAACCGCTCGAAGGTTGCTGGAGCATTACATAAGCCAAACGGCATGACGTTGAACTAAAGAGTCCGTCAGGCGTCACAAAAGCGGTCTTTTCTTTGTCAGACGGGTGCATCGGTATCTGCCAGTACCCGGACCGGAGGTCAACCGACGAAAAGTACGAGGCGGAGTGAAGGCAGTCTACAGCATCGTCGATTCCCGGTAAGGGATACACGTCTTGCTTTGTCACGGCATTCAGGCGGTGGTAATCTACACAAAATCTCCAGGGGTTGTCTTTCTTTTTCAGTAGTACAACAGGAGCTGCCCAAGGACTGCAAGACTCCTCAATAAGGCCTTTCTGCAGCATGTCGTTGACCTGTTCGGCAATCACTTTTCTTTCCGTTGGAGGTACGCGATAGGGTTTCTCGCGTATCGGAGTCGCTTCCGCTGTGTTTATGCGATGGTGCATGTGGGATTCTGGCAACATCCGATAACGCTCGCCTTGAGCAAAATCAAAGACTGACTTGTCACAGGCAAGCACTTGTAAGAGTACATCTTGCTCGGAAGACGGCAACGACTTGTTGATCATACGTCGCAAGTCATCCGAATAGTTCAGCAATGGGCGACGGATGTCTGAAGACGCTGCAACTGTTCGTACATCAATTGTGACTTGCTCCTCAAATGTTCCCAGTTTAAGTCCGGCAGGCAGGGCAACAGGCTCAATAGAACCGTTGACTGCCCACAAGAAAGCACGCCCGTCGATGACTTGAACAATAGATCGGGGAACCAACACATTCTTCTTAAGCGCGTTGTTGTGGTCTGGCTCGACAAGACCGCTGCATGATCCCATCCGGGCACGTGAAGAACACACGGGAAGAAACATGGCTGTGCGACCAGGCAGGAACGCATCTTCAGACAGCGAAAACACGTCGGCTTGATCAGTCTGCAAATCATCAAGTATGGCGCTTGATAACGTGCTCCGTAATAAAATCTCTCCAGTCCCGCAGTCAATTGTAGCACTGCATCCTTGTAGAAAATCTATGCCTAAAATAACATCATAAGTTGCGTGGAGTAACACAGTGAACTCGGCTCTAAATCTCTGTCCACCAATTGCAACCAAAACCGAACAAACACCAACAGGGCGCAACATTTCCCCTACAACTTCACAAAAACTTTCTTCGCGATCCCACGCGAACATAACTTTCTGTACCAATCGATTTTTGAGGCGGAGTCTCATGATAGAAATTGTAGCACCAGTATCGACAAGAGCAGTAGTGTCTACACCGTCTATACATACATAAACCTTGTTCTTCCGCATCACACCAGACTGAGGAATTGGCGTGTCTGACCGTCCCGCGACCGCACCTCCATCGGCCGCACCAGCTAGTTTCCCAGCTGCTGGCGGGGAAGGCGACCGACGACGGCGCGGGGATGCCGAACTGCGCAGTCGGGTCGGTGGCGGTGTAAGGCTGCGCTCGAAGACAGGGGACTCATCGCACGATTGGTATGACCACTGTTGTCGCAGAGGATGGACACCAAATTGCGCGGACGCGTCTTTGTGCTCACGAGCTGGGTACGCCGAAAAACGTGGCGCTCGCAGCGAGTGGCGGCGACAATGGCGCGCAATATATCCTCGGGAACCGCAGGCGTAGCAGACAGGAAGGTCGCGGTTGGAACTAAATGGAGCAGGCACGCGTGGCGCCGGGTATGATTCCGCAAGAGCATGTCGTGGCATCGAGTATTCCGCAGGAACACGTTGAGATATTGCGTAGTACTCCGCAGTATCACGACGGACTGGTGAGGACTGGCGGCGACTGAGATTCGCCGGGAGGTACCGAAAGCTCGTGTTGTTTAAGTGTGGCACTTCTGATGGCGGTCGGCGCTCAATGCGACTTCTCGCGACCAGGATGACGGTGTAGCGTGAAAGCACTTGTCAAACGCGCGCTGATAACCAGTGTCTACTCCCTGAAGTCGTGCTAGCTCATCTTTAACCACTCGACGCACGATCGAGGCGATGTCCTCGCAGGAAGCGAAGTTCATCCTTGCAACTGTGGTTACGTTGTCCAAGCCCCCGAACTTCGGTAAGATCCTTCGGGTCTTCAGAGCTTCGAACGCGCGACATTGCTGCCGGAATTCGGAAGGAGTGTTCAGGTTTTATTTCGTGATTAGAAAATTGTAAACGTCTTCGGCGATGCCTTTTAACAGATGTCCCACTTTCTCTTCATCGGAAATATTCGCGTTGACAATGCCGCATAGCTTTAATATTCCTTCAATGTACAGTGTACACATTTCGCCAGGCAATTGCGCTCTGCTCGAGAGCGTGTGTTCCGCTTTCTTCTTTTTGGAATTCGAGTCGCCAAGCAGGCTTTTAGTTCCTGGAGAAAATTTTCCCAAGTAGTCAGCACATGTTCATGGTTGTCAATCCAAAGTAGAGCGGTACCGGCGCGAAAAAATGCAACGTTCACAAGCTGCGCGGACATGCTCCACCCGTTATGGCGGCTTACCCTTCCGTAGTGCCTCAGCCAGTCATCCACGTCTTCATCTGTTTTACCGTGGAATATGCGTGGCTCCGGCGTCCAGTAGCTCGGTTGCCTTGGTCTCAGGCTGACTTCATCGATGCCCTCTTCGGCGGTGTTAATTGACCAGCCTGCATGGGCGTCGGCCATGCTTGTTGGTTCTGGTGGTCGTCCGGCCAGGCGTCTGCTTCTGCGAAGATCTGGTTGGACTGAGTGGTCCAGGGCGTCCAGTACCCCGCAACTCCACCACTTGTTACGGATGTAGAATGGATTTACTTACAATAAAAGGTGTAGATAAAGTGTTGCCACGTACGACGAGGCGGCATAGACAAAAGCTAGAGAAGTTGTAGCCCAAATGTAGCCAAACACAAAAAAGTGCAAAAATTTGGTAGCCAAATATAGCCATTTTTATTTGTAGTTTTATATGTGTATACATTTTCGCATTCGACTACGGCTATCCTTTTTTTGCATAATACGTCACAACAAAATCTCCGTGCCACCGTGACGGTCGGCCCTTCACATCAACAACAGCGACATAATGCTTGCACAGAACACTTTTTGGTTGGGTCCGGAAGTTCTTAAGTTCGAGCGAATCGCTGCAAAGGGAAAAATCAGTGCTTTTATTTTATGACAGATAGTAGTAAGTTATTATTTTTAGTTATTAACAGTAATATTAACTACAAACTCTGCTTTTTACCTGTCGTGAACGCAAAATAATGTTTAGCATCATCGATCTCTCACGTAATCTCGGCCTACGGCGTAGAAGTTCAGCGGTCCAGCGATCTGCGACGTGCTCACGGCTTCTTTTTTTACGAGCGAAAACAAGTCTTTCGTGCTATGTAAAGTCGTGTTATTTGTCTCATCGCCCTATCTTGTTTTCTCGTTTTCTTTTTTTTAGTTAGCTTGGCCCGGGTTAGCGGGTGCATGCTCTATATACTGTCCATTTACATCAACCGGGCCGCCATCTTAGGTCTCTAGCACGGCAAGAACATGCGTTAAAATAAAGTGTCAGACAACAGATGCCACTCGCTGTCTGAATCGGAGTAAGCGAAGCTTTAAAAGATTACTGTGCAAAACGGCACACCAGTGTAAAAAGCGCGCAGTCGTTTTCGGCAACGAGCACGTCCCGAACGTAACTCGTTCGAAATGGTGAAAGCCGCGACGACGCACAAAGAGGTAAACAACAAATTGAAGACCGTGGTTATGCTGTGAAAACCGGTTACTGTCAACAAGCAAACCATGTTGATGTACTAAAAAAATGTCAGTTTCGCCCTAAGGGTAAAGCAATGAATGCAATAGCAACACAGCAATGTCATACGAAGTAAGGTGAGCGGCTTTGGTAGCAATATGAATTGTAGTAAACATGAGCTGATTAAGTAAGCAGGTGTGCTGCGGCGTAAGTAGACCGACATGAAGAGAGACTCGATTACCACGAGAAGGCGCGTGTGAAACGGTGGTGTTGATGAGAAGCGCTTCCCGTGGGCAGCGCGTGCGAAGGGACACACCTGTAGCGCTGCACTGCCGACCCGGGCAGCATTGCATGTGTAGCGTGCGTTGGAAAATGTGGCCCGACTATTACTAACTCATTGAACAACGTGGTGTGAGCGCGCACAAACAAAGATGAATAGATCACACTGAATGACTGCAGACAACGACTGTCAAAACGCTGGCAGCAAGCGCATACGCCGCAGCAACGGGCGAAGGTACGTGCGGTCTATCGCTTCAACGGAAACTGAGCGGCAAATGCACGGCGCATAAAGGTCAGAGCCGTGTGGAGATAAGCGACGGTGCGAGCGAGCGACGAGCACGGTTGTTGGCAGAGTAGAAGTGCGCCCCCCCCCCTCCCCCGCTCCCTCCGGCGCTGGCTTCCCGCTTCCTTGCTTGCGCGTGGGAGATTGAGTGCGTTCGCTCTCCGTGATAGCGCGCGTCCCCGCATGCTTCCGCTCGGGCATACGGCGCGCGGCGAAGATTTTATCTATAGGGAACCTCACGGCGACGGTGACGGCAGAAATCCGGTTGAAGTGTCCATAGAATTGCTATCGCAATAAAAAGTTTTAGACTAAGGGCCCCTAAAGTTTGGGGCCCCGAAGAGCTTTGCGGGTGTTAGCGTTGGGGCATGCAGGAGTGAAGAGTTTTAGAATAGGCATTTTGTGTTTGCAAATAGCGTGTTGCAAAAGCAGCGTCACTACGGCGTCAAAGAAAAGCTGTTATAAATAATAAAATAAAATATACCTTTTTATGATAAAAAGAGTAATTTATATTTTCATGATCTCGCGTTTAATTACAATTTAGAACTGTAAGCACGAACAAAAATTCATCTAGCAGGAGAAGGAAAATGGCAGTAAAGCTTCGCGCGAGAAACGTGGAGTATGTCGAAAGCTGTGCCCGGCGCGATACTTAACCCAGAAGACATGACCATGAACATACAGGAACGTGTCATCCACCCGTGCTTCCCTTCTTTCATGTCGGTGCCACGATCGCCTGACGGCCCCGACCCTACGTTATTGCTCTCCCTTTCAGAGCATAGTCATGTTAGTACAGTGTACTGTGAAAAACCCACTACTCCCAGGTTCATTCCCATGCCCGGGGATCGGGTGCATAACGGTCAAGCGGGGTGTAAGTTTAAGTGCATCAAAGATCAAACCCACTGGCTCAGACAACGGCGCAGAGAGGGAAGGGGAGCCGTGGACACGCGCCCAAAGCACGCGGCTACCGTTGGCTCGGTAGGTAGCGGGTGCCAAGGAAAGAGGGAAGGGGAGGGGGGCTCATTTCGCGCACGCACGCACAGTCACGCGGCCGGCTCAGCCAGCTAAAACATAGCCTTCGAGAGTTGCTTCTACCCGATCAGAGCCACCTCTGGAACGTGGATTAGGGCGCCACTTATAGACCAAACAACGCCAAGTCGCAGATTTTCGGTAGCCCAAATATAGCCACATAGGCAACTCGTCCAAGTCGACGCCAAAAATGTTTTGCTGTAGCCCAATTTGGCTATATATAGCCAAACCTGGCAACACTGGACCGTCACCGTAGAGAAGACATGGGGCGGTCCGAAACCGCCTATCCACCAAAAACCTTGTGCCGTTCTTTTTTTCCTTCTATTCTCTTCCGGCGGCGTTACAATATAAAAGCCACATCACGAGGTAGCACAAGAAAAAGCCATTAAGATACGACTGCATCACCAGAGAGATACGTGTGCAGCATATCACGATGCCATGTCTGTAAACAGCGACAGTGGCGGTGCCTAGACTAGTTCCAGTTTTGGTTTCAAACTATGACCGGATTCATTTTGTGAATGGTGTCAGGAGTAGCTCAGAACAAGGAACCCTTCGCCTCTAAAGTTGAACGTTTGCAGTCAGACTTAAACTCCTCTTTCAATACAAAACAAGCGAGCGAGCCGCCAACCTACCCCGTATGTTGCGGTGGAGCGCGTCTTCATGGTGACCGCAGCTCGGTGTCTTTTGCCCAACCTTCTGCTTCTCGATCGAGTAGCCAAGTTTTGCATGCCCATCGCCGCTGTAACTCGACACGATATACGAAGAAACACGATTGCTGTTTCCGTGGGTAGTAGGCACGGTGTATGAGAAGCGCGGTGTTCTGCCGGCGATCCGCTCGATCGCAGAAATCTCAGGGTTTCCGCAATGGGTGCAAAGTTCGTGGCACAGCTGTCAGGAGTAGTGATTGCATTTATGGGCAAATTACAGTGCAAAGTGCTAGTCCGCCATAACAGCGACGTTTATTAACCGACGCCGGGTTTGCAGGGCTGGGTGAACTACGTCTACGAGCTTCTCGATGAAATGAGGGACTTGGCGATCAGTATCTTGCAGGCGATGCAGAACGGGGCTCGTTCCTTCGCTGTTCGAATGAACTGTCACGACTCGCGATGAAGTTCTCTATCTCCATCAGACGCTGACCAGGTCGTGGACGAGGTGCACCTGGAGGGAACCCGCAGAGGCCCACGCGTCGATAGGGGCACATCCTGTAGACGTGGCCAGCCTCTCCCCAATGAAGACATAGGGGCCTGTGGTCAGGAGCCCGCCAGACGTCAAATTTTCTGGGCCTCGACTCCTCGATGGACGGTGGACTGCGACGCCTGAACACTACTTCTGTGTGTTCGGAGGGCGCATGACGTCTGAGGGGCCGTACAGCGACGGTCGTCGTACGGTGTCCGCATAAATAATCCGGACTGGCTCCCGCTGTTGTGGTACCTCGTAGCGTTCAGGAGCTTGGACGGATTGCCTAATCTCGTCGTGCACTATCTCCGCCAGAGAAATTCGGGCTGTCGGCGCGACGGTTACCTACATTTTGTGGAGCTCTTCTCTTACCACAGCCCTGATCAATTCGCGTAAGTCCTCGAGGTGGTTTTCCGAAGTCATGCTAGAGGGGCTGTGCGAAAGTTCCATTACGTTGCGGTTGCATTGTCTGGCACGCTGTCGCAGGGCCCTTTCCATTGCTGTCGCTTCAGCAAGGAAGTCCGCAAATGTTGGGTGGATACCGAATAAGTCCAGCAAAGATCTCTTGATTCACACCTCGCATCAAATGTCCGATCTTCTTATCTTTGGCCATTGAGGCATCCGCACGTCTGAACAGCTGAGCCATGTCGTCAGTATACGTCGGGACGCTCACGTTCGGGACTTGGAATCTTGCCTGTATTGCCAGCTCCGCTCGCTTGTTCCTGTCCATGTTGGAATATGTGGCGATCAGCTGCTGTGAAAATTCGTGCCGCGAAGTCGATGTCGCTTCATGGTTATAGAACCACGTTCTCGCGGAGTCTTGGGGCGCGAAGTACACGTTGCGCAACTTGCGCTCTTCGTTCCATCCGTTGCATTCGGCAACCCACTCGAAATGGTCCAGCCAATCTTTCACGTCTTCAGTAGCATATCCGTGGAATGCAATCGGCGTCTGTCGCTGGTTGAAGATGAACTGCGCCGGCGAAACAGCCACAGCAGGAGACTGTGGGCTCAAGTTAATTGTCCGGATACGATCGGGAAACATACCGTGCTCAGGTTGGAGCCCTTGAAGACGGCGGCTGGTGCGTACGTGCACAGGAGTAATCTCTCCCGGACTACTCACTGGGGATGAGTCAGGGGTACGCTGCGTCTCCGGCAATGGTATCATATACCGAGCACCTCCACCTGTAAAATGTCACAAAGATAAATAATTCGTGCTTGCTGAAAGAGAACAGCCTTCTTTAATGATGGCCGACACTCAAGAGAACGCGCGCACACCTGCGCCCTTCGTATTCTCTCTGCCGATCTTGTTCCTGTAGTGGGCAGCTTACTTCGCGTCAAAGTAGAATCCAAGCCAATATGCTCTAATATTCCAAAAAGAATGTCATGACAAACCCTATCAAAGGCTTTTGAAAAATCCACTTGTACCATCGCAGCTCTTCCTGAATGGGCATCACAGTATTACAGAATGTTTCTTGCCACGTGAATATTTGGAAATATGCTTCTGCCTTTGATCGCGCAAGTTTGATGTGGGCCTACTGTGTATGTAACTACACCTTGCAACTTAGCAACCAAGACTTTCATAAGTAGTCTGTAGTCCAAATTTGTTAACGTTATCGGCCTGTAGCCTTGTACTGACCGAAGCTGAGTTCGTTAGTAGACTTCGGAATCAACACACACTGTGTGTGCTCGTGCGAACGAGGGTGGTAATCAGCCTTTTTGGAAAGCTTCAGCAAATACACGCAGCAGGATGAATGCGAATTGCGGCTTAAAAGCTTTGTAGAAGGCAGCTGTTAAACCGTCTGGACCAGGCGATTTTCCGTTATTGAGGTCATCTATTGCCCTGTCCACTTCCTTGACGTCGATTTCTTTTTCTACCGAGGTGGTTTGTTCGCTGTCCAATTCTAGTACTTCAGGTAAGAAGTCTCTGTGAAAGATTGGATACTTAGGCTTTCGATATGCAAAGAGATTTCTGTAGTAATCTAGAAAAGCTAGCTTAATTGCAGTTTCCTCTCGAGCCACAGTGCCTGCATATTCTATCTCAGCTATTTCGTTGCCTCGTGCGTAAGTTATCTCGTCTGATAGGGCACGTTTTCTCGGCGTCTCACCTACAACAAGTTAACACGAACCATTGCACCTTTGTATTTTAGTAGCACTATAGCTTCTAATTTTGCCTTTGATTCTTTTACTTCGTTTACGACCCAGGATTACTTGTTCCTTCTTTAAATAAAGTTTCCAGAAGGGACCGCAAGCATCTTTCTTCCATGCGCACTAAAAACTGGCAACCTTTTTCTATAGCTTTCATCTTAAGGTTGGGTTTAAAGTTTTCCCATTCATCAAATTCGTCGTGCTTCTGCTGATGAGCCAAACGCTTGATTTCACTCATCTTGTCCAAAAACTTCTCGTCCTTTAGCAGACTTGCGATAAACTTCCAAAGATCCCATTGAATCTTCATTTTCCTTTTGGACCCTATCCCAAAAATTACCGAACTGTGGTCAGTAAATGATACATGTTTAACAAGATAGTTTTCACAATGTCAAGCCAGTTCTGAACATAAGCTCGGTCGAGCTATGCATGGCTGCTACCCTGGAAATGGGTAAAGTGTCGGCGTTTTCCACCGATTGCTGCGTAGGCCACATCAATCATCTGAAGATTGGCAATCACCTCACTTAAAAACACTGCACTGGCATTACGGACACGTAACTCACCAGAACGGTCATTAGTTTCACAATCACAATTGAAATCACCAAGTAGTATCACTGATCTATCACATTCCAACCAACATGAGATGTCTTCGAAGAATTGTAACCGGTCTTTTGGCTTCGTCGGGGCATAAACACACACCACACGGAAAGCACATGCACCATACCGAAGTCGCAGCTTACAAACGTTCCTCGACCGGAGGACACCACATTTTCTGGAACAATGCCGATTGAATTCTTCAACCGTAGGCAACATCCTACGGAGGCTCCAACCGCATGGTTGACACACGCATTGCATTGGATTCTAAAAAGTGCTGTTGGTTCATCATACGCGCGCTATTAAGCGGGGTTTTAAATGCATGAAGAAGTAGACGCAGCGCAAGGCGCGCGCCCTGACACGTACACGCTCAATCTACTGTATGTAGTACGTACGCCCTGCCTTGGAATTCGGTTTCCTATAAGCTCCGCCCTGTTGTTCTTTTAGAAAAGCAGACATTAAGAAAAGCAGGCATTTTATTTCGACCTAGTGGGGTTCAACACTTGTTGAACCCCACTAGGTCGAAAAAAAAATGCCTGGTGTTGAGCCCCAATAGGTGTTGAACCCCAAAGTGGGGTTCAACACTTGTTGAACCCCACTTTTTTTATGGCTACCGAAATTTGTAGCCAATTTTATTTTATATCTAGAGGCAAGAATTCCTTCTCTTATAACTCGGTTTCGCGTACTTGCCGTACAAACATTTTTAAGGGCGTACGAATCACCAATAAGACGTTGCCAAACAGTTCATTTCTGAGCCTAGCATCTTTTTAGACGTACATTGGCCTCGATTTCATACACCTCAAGTTATTTTTGTTCAAAGTCTTCTTGATCAGTTGAAGGTTAGAATCACAGAGGTAAAGCCCATTTGCGACGGTGAAAATTCTCTTCACATACAATTTGCCGATATTTTTCCAAGTAATGCAAAACAACTGGCTTACGGAATGTTTAGTGGCACTCTACAGGATTATCTAATGAAATCACAAACAAATGTGGTCATAGCGACTGGTGCCACGCAGAATAAAGAAAAATGTGGTGTTAGTATATTCAGTCACATTCTCGACTGGTCCTTTTCCCTGTGGCTTCCAGACTTTGTACCAATCTTTTATGCAGAATTTTTAGCGGTAATACTGGCACTGCGTAAATTAAGGCCATCAATAGATTGTGTAATCACTGTAACAGATTCTTTGTCCTTATCTACTTCACTTACAGCACCTAATGAATCTCAGGTGTTGCGAGTGTTTAAATCATTAGTACCTCAACACTTGACCAATATCCATTTTGTCTGGGTACCTGGGCATACAGGCCAATTTCTAATAGAAACGGCAGACGCGCTGGCGAAGACGTCGACAGCTGGCGCAGCGATTCAAGTCCTCCCTACATCACTCTTGATCATAGCTGCAAGATTTCGGAGGCAAATGGTGATGCGAGAATTATCTGTACAATATATAACAAATTCTGCGTGTTTTAAACACTTGTTGAACCCCTGGAAAAGTAATCTATATCAATCGAGAAAACATGAAGTAAGTATTAGTAGGCTCTGCTGTCGCATACCGTCTTTATATTTCTATTTACACACAGCAGGTCTGGGGCCTTCACCGATTTTTCATATGTGTAGAGAAGATGAGACCAAAGAACACTTTTAGAAAATTTCTGGTCGACGATTTACTAGCCTAAAAAAAGGAACGCTAGAAACACTACACCGCCTATTTGGATTAGATTTACCTGTACCAAATGTCCTATCTTTGGGTGCCTCTATACACTTGAGCACAGCGACGTTAAGGTTGGCGCTGCCTTCCAATACTTTCTTTTAGGTTCCATGAACTCTGAATAAACATTTTAAAGCCTCCTTTTCTTTGACCCAAATCTAATTTGAATTGCTTTATTTTTATGGTTTTGGTAACATTTTTCATAATTACAAAATCACGCAGGCTTTAATCTCCATCTTCTGGTTCTAACTGAGCCAGTATAAAATGTTGCACTGTATTGGACCTTTTATTTCGACCTACCCGGTTCCTGGCCAATCCTCTGGAGTGGGTACGTGCCAGTATATCCCATGGGTCTACATCTACATCTTAAGTGCAAGCTCGGCAGACGAAGATGTCTCGCATAGAGGCTCCACAGCTGCAGAAACCTTACACAATGGGTTTAGAAATTATGGATGGAGGAGGGAAAGGGTGTGATTGCATGTTCGCTCGCGCCGCGCACTACGTTTCCGGCCAGTTCAGGCCCGGTAGTCAGATGGGGAGGCCGTATAAAGCAATCATGCTCATATGCAAACTGTAACTGTCATTATCGACAAAACGTTTCTCACTGCTTACAGCAATCCTGTCCCCACTGTGCGGTGGTGAAACTGCCAAAGGTGAACGCTTTGGCACTGTGTATGAATCAGCTCCACCAACCCAACCGACAACGTCAGCCTGCAACTTCAACAATAAACAACTGTTTCTCCTTCACCAAAAACCATGTCTGTGTAATGCGTCTCAAACGCTCAAAAAAACTAGCCAGCGCCTCCCCTAGGGTTGGACAAGCTTCGCATGCACCCCTGTTCCCGCTAGGGGAGTGGTCTTAATTTTTTCCTTTTATTGTAATGAGACATGTGTAAAAAGTCAGGAGCTGTATATTCATGCCCTCTGGCTATTTTAAACGTCTGAATTGAATGTTCAGCTTGCTTTTTTACGAGACGTCAGCGGTGACAGGTATATGTTTCTGCCACAGAACCATTTGTGTCGATTTGTATCGGTTGTAGTGCCACGTACGAGGTGAGTTTAATCATTCTGAGAAGAAAATAATGTGCGATATAGTCGCACTTTTACTGCAAGTGGATAGAATGTGTCGGTCACGATTTATTACACCTCTAATGTGACTCAGCTTTTAGATGACAAACATTACAATGTAGTTCTATTGTCGCGCTGAAGAAAAATGTACGCCTATAGGACTTTGGTACTATCTTAAACTTAAATCGGCAAAATAGGTAATGTTATTAAACGCCTCTCGTCCATGCCACCTATTTTGCGGGACTATTTTGCGTTTCTGCACATTTGAAAGATGAGCGGCTTAATTACGTGCGAGATAACGTGAGAGATGAGCGGCTTAACGATACCTCGACGCATGTCGAGAATGCCGTCCCGAGTGCTGCATCACGAAGACTGGATGACGACGATGGCGTGGCAAGAGTCGCATTATGAAACTGGAATGACGGGGATGGAATAATCTAGGGTTCTACTAACCTAAGCTGCTAGACAACATGGGCGACGGGGTTGCCGGAAGAGGATAGAGATAGATAGATAGATAGATAGATAGATAGATAGATAGATAGATAGATAGATAGATAGATAGATAGGTTCGAAGCGCCTGAAGTAGACAAAGAATGCCAATATCCTTAATATGTCTCGATGGCACTAGCAAGCGACTGCCGCTCCTTTGCTCTGCGCTTTCCAGAGGAAGGACAAATCACTCATGAACTTTTAATCTAATATCTAGAGTTTCAGTGCGGAAATTACAGAGTTAGGACACAGACAGAAAAATAAGTAAGAAAGATGTACACCTAAAGCAAATGTTTATTGAGCCAGTTCCAGTTACTAAACTCTCCACCTCTGCTGTACTCCATGCGTGGAACCTGACGGGTATCCGGCACATTTTTTTATTGTGGGGTTGTGAAAAAATATAAGATAAATTAGGTACCCCTGCCTGATCCACAAATATAACAGGCTATCAATATCTGGTACAAGTGGCACGACCGAAGCAATACGCACCGTGTAGCAGCCGGCGAACACTAGCGAAGGTGGCTTTTCAGGTGCCGCTGTGACTATCCGCTGGCAAATATTGAATTGACTAGCCAACCAGCAGCAAGAACCACTGATTTTCACTGAGTGGTGCAGTTTAATGTGCCAGGATCATTCGTCACCTTACTTCGAAAGTGACCTCGGTTGACTTTACAGGCTGGCGTCAAGTGAAAGCTGACAAAGGTTAACGTTGCTTCACTGAGTAACCACAGTTTGCACCCCCCCCCCCCCCCAAAAAAAAATACTTTGCCTCAGGTAGTATCTTTGTCTTGCCTACCACAGAGTACCCGGGAAGATCCTCTTTCATGTGCTGGCATAGACGCTATTGCAGAATTTTGCCGAAAGTGAGCGAGGTGTGGTGTCTTGCATCACCAGGTTAGTTAGTTTTTTTTTTTTTTTGCTGTGTTTTCGTTGTTTCAGGCGGCGCACTCCGATAACATCTTGTGTAATTCGCTTCAGCAAATTACGCAGATTTAAATCCTTATTACAGCTAATGCTATGTACGGTCAGAATGCGTTCTGCCAAAGAAGCAGTAGAGAGACCAATAAATGTCATTGGTCATTCTAAGTATTCAAGCCGCAAATGCAACGGAGTCCATTCATGTAATTGTACAACGTACTTAAACATGCCTAAACATACAAACATACTTAAATTTCGCATTAAAAGATTGCTTTATTTTGTTAGATTGCCAGTTGTTCATGTCTCTCTCTAAACTGCTTGCGTCCTAGCTCTCCTTTCTAAATGTCATTCAATTGGCCTGTATGAGACATAAAACATGATAAAAATTTATAAATAAAACAATGACAAGCTACGAGCAATCAATTTCATAGCGCACTGCTTGTGTCAAATACACAAAAAATTTCAAATAATATTAAACAGTTGTGTAAGGTTACGTGCAATATTTACATGAACCCCATGGTAAAATTTTGAGTGCTATTTACAGAAATTGAGAGCTCGTTATTTAGGTATTTATATTGGTTGTTTTTGCTTGCTAATTAATAAAATAATTATTCATTTGTTATTTATTTTGCTAGATTTCTTCGCTCGCGAACTAATCTAGCTCGCTTACGCAAGATGTGCTGAGTAAACATGCATGCGCAATAGTAAGTAAAACTGAATCGAACTTCACTGTATGTTCTTAATGCCACATCAGGTCATAATCACACCAGTTATATACCAGATACGAGGTCTATAAATAAAACAAAAATACTGCCAACAGCCCTTGCATGTTCTCGCATGCTTTTATTTTTTTTTACGGCCAGATCAATGCCTGCCAGCAGCTTTACTGATGTCAGCGAAGGGTGTTCGCGATTTGCCAGACGGGCTCTCGTCCGGATTGGTAATAGCGAGACAGAACTACGCAGCACGGAGAACAGGATCACGGGGAGCGCAGAAGTGCCTCGGGGATTTGTTTATCCTATATACCAGATTTGCAGCTGCGCCCAGAACAAATCGACATTGCGAACGCACGAACACACGTGTTTTATGATGCTCGCAATGATTGAAACGACATGACGTACTCCCGCTCTTGTCCAGCACCACTGATACAAGTTTCTGGAGCCTGGTACAACTACAGTGTCACAAGTCACCACTGCTTGCGGCGGGGCCTCGCGATCTGGCCCGGTTTTGAAACTCAATCTGTTTCTATAAACCCTTGCATTCTTCATGTTGATGGCTAGAAACGAAAGGTACTTTTAAAGATAAGGGCACGTCAAACGCCTGCACTCTGACTAGCGCTTTTTTGCAAACGTTCTTCAGTTTCTGTCACATTGGGAATGTTTTTCAAGTTTTTCCACCTCAACGCAATGATACCAATGCTGAGCCGCACTTACCGCTACATCGGGTTTAAATAAAGTACAAAGTTCAAGCAGGGTGGTGTTCGCGACTCCCTCCGACTCCATGGTGCACCTGCATGTCAATGGAACCAGTGGCAGTCGCGAAGTTTCTCGCATATGCAGCCGTTTTTACCCGTTTCTGTTACATCGCTCAAGTACTCACTCGCACAATCGCACATGCGGACGTGAAATAGAAATCAGATCCCAATTCAGCTGCATCACGCTTATTGTGGCGTACAAGGACGCGCGAACTAAATGAGATCAGTCAAGCGACTCCATGTCGTTATTAAGCGGCCCCTTAAGGGCTTATCATATACGAGGAAGAGCATTCCAGCGGAGAGGGCTCCTATCTGTGCGTGGTGCTGTCTTTTTTTGATGCAGTTTCTCGATGTCAAAGGCAAATGAAAACACTAAAAAATGCCCAGTACAAGCAAGGATGTCAAGCCACGTGGTTGCTTAATTCAGTTTTATTTAATAATTGTAAGGGCGCTTGATGGCAGTATTAAATAGGAGGCGCTGATAAAAGAACACGCAGTTAGCAGATGAAACACCAAGTACGAAGGTAAGCAGTTGCCGAATTTCAAACGTTTGTTCAGCCGGTGATGGTGCCAATAAGGTAGGAGAACGCTGTTATAGTTCATTGCAACGTGGTGAACGATGTTGAACAAATTGCCATGCGGGTAAATTGACAAATAACTTGAAAGGGATGTGTCATGAATCGTGGTGAGTTTGAAGGGGCTTTTCCTGCCTTGTGGCAACGCTCGCTTTGTAGGTGAACAATGGGAGAAGGACCAAGTAGACAAAATAATCACGCAAGTTGGAAGCATTCGCAAGCTGTCTGTGCGCCACCAGGTATATTTGGGTACTATGTCAGGGCCTCACTTCAAAACCTACTTCGAGTACGAAACCCGAGGGACAGAGAGACCAGCTACTTTATTTAAAACAAACCCCAGACCGGGTCGAATAAAACCGAAGGTTTTCCTCAACATAATCTTTGGAATTGTTTTAAGATGCGGCATACGAACGCGCGGACAATCCAGTAGGTCTTTTTAAAAATACAACGGATCTATCAAGAGAAGGCTCTTCCGCGACCCGCATTCCGCGAAGGTTCGCACTACTTTTAAAGTACAGCGGTTTAGAATACGCACAAAGCTGCTTGTAATACACGCATGCCTTCCGTCATCAAATATGCAAGGCGGCATCCTCCGCAAACAAGAAGTAGAACGTACGTGCCACGGCTCACTTTAGTAGCACTTAGTGCTTGCGCGGCTGAGGGATCGTGTTATATAATGACAAAATATGCTTAGAAGTGGTTCTAGGCATTTAATACGTTACAGATGAAATATTAGAGCACAATGTACGTAATGTGGTCAAAA
The DNA here is from genome assembly GCF_013339745.2 of Dermacentor silvarum. Classification (NCBI taxonomy): domain Eukaryota; kingdom Metazoa; phylum Arthropoda; class Arachnida; order Ixodida; family Ixodidae; genus Dermacentor; species Dermacentor silvarum. The sequence goes on from NC_051161.1 coordinate 123,673,136, forward strand.
ATGGGCGTTTTAAAAGCCGAAGTCAAGAAAAATTATGCGGCAATACCCGAAGACTTTTGATGTAGTGGGTAACATTTTACTGGAGAAGCATCTTGGCCAGGTCCAGCAATGGGTTTGCGGTAAAATTTCTGATTGCCATGCGGCGGTGCGGTGATGAGTTCATTACACTCTCAACCGTATTTAACATCGGAGCTGTTTAAGCTTTTGGTTAGGCCGCGTAGTGCGAACAAAAAACTGCGCCTGGCGATGACGTCAACGTGAGTTGCCTAGCAATGCCTCACAAAAGCTGTGCGAGGCGTTGCTAGGCAACTCGTGGTGACGTCATCGCTCCGCCAGGTTACCACCCTCTCACGGTTGGCTTCTCCATAGCTCGAGGCGCGGCCGACGTATACGGAGTTCGTTGGCGTACCGCGGCTGCAGCCGGCGTCGTGATGCGACATGCTGCATTTCGCGCCGGCCTCGTCACCCAGAATGGACCGCATCCGCGTCTTCTCGAGCAAGATGGCCTGGTGGATAGCCGTGATAATGGAAGGCTCGAAAACCGACCCTTATATAGTCCAACGTGTGCGCGCCGTGCCGCGCCGCCTAGACGCATGCGCATTTTATGCGAAACTAAGAATTTCAGGATGATACGAAACTGCGAGCTCGCTGCAGGTGCCGCCACCAGTATCCAGACCACGGTGTAAAAAAGGAAGGTGATCCGACGGCGGCGCGAGGCGCGGCCACTTAGTGTGACTACGCACGCCGCTGCCGCAAGGGGCAGCACCTGTTCTGGGGGCCACTTTTTCGCTCGCTTTGCTGTCGCTTTTAAGGGCACGCGCGGTAGAAGTGCTTTATTTCGATGAATATATGTTGTGCGCCTGCTTAAAACGACTCTACTTGGTTGGAGGAACGTCCATTTATATTTCTGCCGACATTCCGATTGACACCGACGCGGCGAGCAGCGGTAAGCGCAGCGCGCCGTGTGCTCGAGCAGACGACGCGTCCCTCTGTTGTTCGAAATGGCGGTATTTTGACTGTAAGTGGCATGAAACCTTCTACCTGCTCAGGATTTGGCGTCTAAATAACGAAAAATTGCATATATTTGGGTATGGGTGTTTAAATGCTGACGGAGGTCGTAAATTATCCACTGTTGTGCCGCTTCTCCAAGGCCTCCTGAACACGTGCGCGGGCGCCCCAGCGCGGGCGCGCCGTCGGAACACCTATCTTCTTACACCGTGATCCAGACGCCAGGATGCCTTTTTCGAGCCTCGACCACACAGGGTCCCGCCACTTCTGTATACCGCCGTGACGTCGCGTACGGCAAACTACTGAGGCGAACCTCCATTGAAAGACCGAGCTGCTGCCGTCAAACAACAACCCCCCCCCCCCCCCCTCCTGACTCCGTGTCGCCATCTTAATACCTTGAAAATTACCCGACGCATTGCTGCTACGCTGCTTAAGTCATTGTTTCAACTCGTCTTGTTGTTTCTCGTACACTGACCAGCTGACCGGCTCTTCAAAGACCCCAAACGCACGCCGTCTACGAAACCTCTGAACGCTCCCTAACCTCTCGCTCCCCCAACACCTTCCGAAGTTTTTTTTGTCTTTTTAAAGAGCGAAGCTGTTTAGGCACGCCGTAATTTGTGGTTCGTATAAAAAAACTATCATAATCAGCAATGAAGAAATAAATAAAAGAAAATGAACTTTCTTGTTAAACCCACGGTCCCAAGGCGAGCGTCGTATCCACTAGGCTATACAACCATGCTTACAGAACATGCATTTATGCGAACCATGTGATTGCGCTCGAGCGTCGTCGTTTTCTTCCACAGCTGGCGCGTTCGCACGCGCTCGTGCCAATGCTCTGGGAGGTGAAGAAGAGGTTTTGCGCGCTATGCTCGGGGGAGAGATAAAGAAAATGACAGTGAGAGAGAGAGAGAGACGCATTGACGGAGCGGGTTTGCTGGAACGCGTTGTCGGCATTGCAACACGGTGGAACGTGGTGTCGGTGTTGCAAGCTGTGCTATATGCAACACGCAGTGACGACCGTAAATCGGAGACGCGCGCTAAGAAATTATCGTCATCATGAGTAATAAGATGAAAAGTTCGCGCGCACTTCTGGAAAATGCTGGGGATGACTTTGGCAGTGCTTAGCCTAGCCCGAATACTTACGCCGCAGCCATAGCAACCGCCCACGCTATATGCGTTGTGCTGACCTTGAGGCAATATAGTTACGCGGCATCGCTCGATCAGTAGAAGCCATGGCACGCTTAAAGGTAGTTCGTACTCCCTATCGCGCAACTTCGCTGTTTCAAGCGTTGCGCGGCCGAGTGAAAGGTTAAGACTTTTTTATCTTTCTTTTTTTTTCGTGCCGCTTTCCTTCTCGCCCACTTTTGTCCCCTCGTCTTAGAAACCGCGCCTATAGACAGTCAAATGACAGCGGCCATTTTCTTTTCAGTCTTTCCCTTTACAACCAGCCGCCACCGACACCGACGTGACGTCACTCTACTAACCCATTAAAACTAACCTGCCGAGTATGACGAGGCCGCCTTTGACGAAGATAGGTCCTCCTATCAAAACGTTGGCTAGCCTTTCTGAGGCACCTTATCACTGTTTATAACCTTCATATCACATGCGCTACTCCATCTGTCAGCCCCCTTTATTGATTTCGGATTCTCATGATCACGGTCGCCTGTTAGTATTGACCCAGATAAACATACTCGTTCACAGACTCTGGCTGACTGGCGATCCTGAATTCTTGTTGCCTTGCCAGGCTATTGAACATCGTCTTTGTCTTCTGCATATTAATCTTCAACCCCACTCTTACACTTTCCCGGTTAAGGTCATCAATCATTTGTTGTAATTCTTGCCCATTGTTGCTGAATATGACAATGTCATCTGCAAACCGAAGCTTACTGAGATATTCGCCGTTGATCCTCACTCCTAAGCCTTTCCAGTCCAAGCGCTTGAATACTTCTTCTAAGCATGCAGTGAATATGGCAAAACGAACAACATGTGTCTGACGTATTTCCTTAACAGAAACTCAAACATACCCAAAAAGATACTGAAGCGATCGTCGGACGCACCTTTAGTGAAACCTATATATAAGATATTTTCATGCGAACCTTTTACTAGAATGCAGTACAGGGACCCCACCATCTTCAATGTCAGTTCGTAACTGTGAGATGCTCCAAAGCGTATTGACGCTTATGTGTTTCGAAGACTGCATAAAAATATGATTATGTTCTTGCGCTTGAGAGCTGAGATTCATTGTTAATATTCCGACTGACCGGAATACGTGTTCTGTTCTCTCTCACGTATGGTATAGACAGAATGCTATTCTGTAGAGACTTTTTAATAGAAAAATATTCTAACCAGCACTGCTTCTTAGGTTTTCGAATACTATTGCCATCGGCTCCTTTCAGAGGTATACGTAAACGTCAACGTGATGTTTTAACGATGTGGGTATGTGTTATCCGAGAAATACTTACCAGAAAACTTCACAGAGCGTAAACGGCAAATGCGGATCACGAAGGACATACATTTTAGCGTTAGAATAGCGGATGAGACGGACTCTTGAACGCCAGCTCTCTAGCTTGTTAATACTGGTTGACTAATAGCACTGTCCCAAGGAAAATAATCAGGAAACAACGGCACAAATAACTATTTCCTGCAACCTTGTCATCCATGCCGAATGGTGGAACTGAGTTGACATTTACAAACAACTACGACATCCTTACTCTAGAAAATTGCGTTATCACGAATACCAAGAACTCTCCCAAATGACTGGATGTTCATTAGTAAGAACATGTTTCCGCCACCCCATCGTCATATGAGTTTGCGCTATTCTGTTTGTCTCTTGCTTAAAGTTTACAAGGCCCCTCAAAATTACAGGGCAAACACAACTGCTCTACTTCGTTTCAGGAGCTGTGCAATATGGTGCTAGTCTTGGAGTACATTATTTTCGTCGTGCTGGTGGCGACAAATCTCTCCGTCGGCCTCTACTTCTCTTTCCGCAAGGCTAATGTTGGCCCCGGAAGCAAGGTGACGGCGGCGGAAGTGTTTCTGGGAAGTAGGATGCTCAAGTCGCTTCCCCTGGCTGCCTCTTTTGTGGTGTCGATCTTCTCATCAACCGGTCTCATCGGCCTGCCGGCTCATTTCTATGCCTACGGGTGGCACTTGGCCTGGACTTACGTAACGCCCTTATTATGCATTCCCTTGGGTACTCACGTTTTCGTGCCCGTGCTCTACAGACTTCTCATCACATCCATATTCGAGGCTAGTATCCATTTCTAACTGTGTGCACGTTCTCAAAGAGAAATGTCCTGCAAGATATCACTTTCATTTTCTTCTGATTTATGCAGGGTCGGTGTAATACTCACTTCTATTTCAGCATGATTTGCGTCGTGTTTGAGCGTGCTAAGTGTGTAGTTGATGCGCAATAATTTCGGCCTAGTTTATCGCCGCTGCGTGTACATTGGGATGCTAGTTTCAAGTTTGAACCACATTATTTGGGAGCGTTCCAGAGTTTAAGCTGAATTTTAAGACGAGAGAAGTAGCATATCCTAAATGTCACAATATACGCGTATTCCCAGTAAAGTTATATTATAAAGCAACGTTCAAAAACAGCCATTTCAGTCGCTGTGTGTGCAATTGTACGCGTCAAGAAAACACATAAACTTCAAGACGAAGGAAAATAACGATTTTAGCGCGCTAAATGAAGACTTAGATGTGAGTGTATTTTATGTGCCATTTAATGTAATAGTGCCTAATGTGTCACCGAAAAAAATTTGGAGGACGCTTAACCTTCGCCTTTAAGAGTGGAACAGGATAGCGGCAGTGCAGGGCTGAGAAATGGATCATACCACTGTAAGGCAGAGGCTACAAGCAGTGACTAATCAATGGTTCACAATCCCGCAAGCAAAGAAAAAGGGGTTCGTGTTTGAGTTAAGCGTAACAGGATTACGTTTTCTTGTATATTCAATTTATTTTCTCGTCTATTGTGGACCCAATAAAGTTCACTCACTCACTCACTCACTCACTCACTCACTCACTCACTCACTCACTCACTCACTCACTCACTCACTCACTCACTCACTCACTCACTCACTCACTCACTCACTCACTCACTCACTCACTCACTCACTCGTTTACTCAAATTACAATCCGACGCTATTATGCCTGTCAGTTGTGTGCAAGTCGGACTTAACGAATTTTCTGGAGGTTCTTACTTTGAGAAATGCAATTAGTTCAGCAACGCCCATGCGTCACGAAGAGTGCCTGCATTGTCGTGTTCCGGGATGATTTTTTCTGACGGACAACGCCACCGGTGGGTGATGCCGATGCCGCATCTTCTGCGATACTGGGCCCTTAACGCTGCCGCGTTAATAGTTGCAAGATAAGCGTCTGCTTGTTTGCTCCCACGCCTGTATGCGGCCATCTAAGAAAGTCCTCTTCTTTCTTAATTATCACCGTAGTAGCTTCCTCTAGCAAAATGATTAAGGTGATTGGTGCTTTGCAAACACAGTTAACATACAATAATTGACAAGCTTTTGACACTTGAAGTACTTTTTTTATAGTTCACTTAGAATTCATAATTGTGGACACAAGAAAACTCATTGGAAAATTCAGAAGTGCAACTCGTTCGTACTTCTCAAGTTGTATTGTAATGCTGAAGATGCAAGAAATCTGTCCAACCTAAACTTTCAACAGAAAGTATCAATGAGCGCCTGAGGAGTATAGTAAAATATAATAGGGTCACGGTACAAGTTGGTGTTAATATATTTTGATTGTCAGAACTGCTGATATCAAAGAAATGGAAAGAAGCAGACGAAATATATCCGCACACACGCACAGAAATTTGTTGTCTGCACTGCCTGGCTTGTGCTTTCATACCACCTCATGTAGCACTAATAATGCTTAAAAAGTCAACTGTGTTTTTTTTTTCAAATTCGTGGTGGGGCTGTGTTAAAGCACATTCATAGATAAACCTATACCGGGTGTTCAACATTAAGCTCTACAGAATTTAAAAAATCGTCTGTGGCGGGTAGCTTAATTATTATCGTTGATCTGGGTTATTCCAAAGGGCAGCATTTAGATCACCACATCCTTCTTGAGATGTGCCGCAGCTTGTCTGTGCATTGACTTTGTTAAGCAGTCATATTAACCAAGCCGTATTCACAGTCCTTGCTGTGCGTCACATTGTTTGATCCGCCTCGCATATATGTACACGCTGCCTTTGTCCGTCAGCATGTCAGCGTTCGCACAGCTTTACATAGCCTGCACAAATGGCTGTAACACAGTCTTTTGATAGAAACATCAATCCACGAGGCAGAGTATACGCGTGTGTTTGTACAGACTGTTGCAGGTTAAAGAGGCACGCTGTCTTTCATGTGGCCACGCGACTTTCTTTCGGCCTCGATCTTTCGCTGTTGCCTGGCAGATTGTCATTACGTTCCCGCTGTCACATGAGAATGCGATTAGAAATGTCAAACAGCACATGACGCCGATAAGCGCTGTCGGGCTTCCACGAAACACGCGCCGACCGTACTTTGTGAGACCCGCTCCGTCATGTTTGTGGCATATCCTCAAATTTATTCGCGGGGCTGTGATAAACACAGTCGAATTCCGCCGCGCTGGCTTTTTGGTCAGTCAGAGTGGATGAAAGAGCCTAGTTCAGCCCAGTCAGAGCTCACACGATGGTGAATTTGCCAATATGGTGGAACTTGACCCTGTCCAGAATAGTAGCCCCGGTGACCACGAGCGCATCTGGAAGACTACGTGATTCATATATAAAGGCGCGGTCATAGTCCAGGCGTAAAACCGATGCATGCTACGAGCCATGCAGTTACGCTACGCCGACTGAATACTTCATGCCCTGCAGTGCAGCGTTCGTACTGAAATTACTCGAGTATATTCTGATGCTGGATTCTAAGATCAGCGCCATCACTGTGGCTAAGCCGTTATAATGGGCAGGGCTTGGTATAGTGATCTGGTATACTCATGGTCCTCGTTGAATAAATTGTGTTACCTACAATTAGTTCTGTAAGAACGACTACTGATGTGCAGCCTCCAACTTCAATCATTCCATTGCTTCCTAACGAAGCAGAGGTAGAAAAATGTTACAAGTCACCGAAATAGTATAATCATAGCGGTTATTGCAACGCCTTATGGATCTAGCCATATTGACGAGACGTGTACATTGTTTGTGTATTTCGGGCGACAGTTTTTCATCGGCTAACCAATGTCTCCGAGTTATCACTCTGCGCAAGACGTGCCTTCTTGTTACGTACACTTCTGGAATATTCTCGCCGATTCTATAGGAAAATAATCACTCTAATCAGATTGCGTGTTTGCAAAGCAAATAGTTGTGCGCATTCCAGAATGTACGCGAGCACCAGCCATTACGCTAGAACGTGCGATGATTTATGTTTAAATAGCCGACGTGCTCGACACAAACGGAGTTCGACTACCGACGATTTCGACTATCGCTGCTTTCCTTGTCGGTGAATGTGACTGTTTTTTCTGGGGACAAGCTCGCTCAGTAAATAATTATTTTTCGTGATTCGTATTGTGCCACTGTCTTGTGCTTCACTCTAACTAGAGCGTGACAATATTTGCAGCTTAAGCTTTTTATGTCCCGACCTAATTTTGCTTTTCTCTTTACCCGACTCACCTGGCGAACTGAGGAGAGTCCCGTGGGACATAAGGGTCCTAAATAGTGCATGAATTGTTGTGGCGGAAATGTAGAAACTGCTCCTGTCTGGTACAGGTGCCACAAGGTACGTTATTTTTATGCAATGTTATTATCCAAATAAGCAGCGATGGTATAGCAGCTGCGCCTTCGAGCCTACATTTTCTTTTCTTTTAGAGTTCAGTTGAGGTGACGCACAGATTTGGTATCGCTGTTCTAAAGCATAATCTCAAACTTGCAGAACCCTCTAATTGCCACACCAAACGTCCTGCAGCCTCATACGGTGGCATTATTCTCACAGCAAGTCATTAAGTTAACAAACATTGAAGAATGTTTTCTGTGCTGTAAGAGAAACTTCAGTTCGCTTACACATTATTTTGGATACTGTAAAATTCCGCCCTTTGCCATATACGCCATATCTTCAGCTCTCATTGGCTCACAGGCAGCCCGTAAACAGGCTTTATAGAAATTTTTGCTCCATGATCAACAATCAACCTGTGTCCTATATTCAGACGCATCGCTTTCTGGCTGTCACCATTGACCACAACCTATCGTGGAGCACCCACTGCGTCTATTTCAAGAAGAAATTAGGTTCCATTGCTCAAGTGTTCAAATTTTTCTGCGGGAGAACTTGGGGTACACCAGTTCCTTCTATGTTGCAGCTGTACGGGATACTGTTGCTCGGACCCCTGCGTTACAGTCTACCAGTCTTGTCAAATACATGCAAGACCGACATTCGCACTTTGGAGAGTATAAAAGGTCAAGTTCTGCACGCGTGTTTAGGGCTGCCTCGGTGCACCTCAACACCAACAATTATTTCCTTCGCGAGAGACCATATGATCAAGACACAGGTAGCTGTCTGCTCTTTCAGAGTGCACTTTCGCCATCTGTCAAAGATCCCCGACCATCACTTAGCTTTCTTACCAGCTGAGAGTAATCAATCGAGCTTTTCGAGTGATTAGAGGTCATGAAAAGTGCTTAACGTCAGCTTATACACCAGCGGCGAAACCTTCACTTCCCCTCAAGTGCGTGCGTCAGCCTCGAGTGAACTTTGCTATTTTCGTCATTACAAACAAGGCCAGTCACCCATCGCCGGCTCTGAAGCAGCTGACGCTGCTAGTACTGCACCAGACATATTATGACCGCATACGGGTGTCCCAACAGAAGCCCACGCATACACGCAAAATTGCCGCGCGGATGGCCGCTCGAGACACTTTGTGTGTTCTTGGAGCAAACTTTGACCAATGCGATGAAAGCGAGACGAAAGACGAGGAACACGAAAAAACACAGATGGGCGCTGACTTAAACATGAATCAAATAACTCGCACCAGAGTCCTGCTCAGTCACTATGCGTGTATTCGCGGGCTTCTTTCACGCTCGGAAAAACACTTTTATGTAGCACGTATTGAGCAACAGAAAGCTGTACCGGGAGTTTTTCATGCTGCTCTACAGTTTTATTACTGACGCTTGTCATCTAATTATAATATTTCAGAAGTTGATTAATTATTGTTAAATAATAATTATGTAATTAGTCGGGATGCAAAAAATGATCTTCGTATCTCCAAGCGACCGCAAACAACATTACCTTGGTTCTGTCCAGCTACGTGGCATTTGCATACCTTTAAATCTTGGTGCACGGTAGTTGGGACACCCTCTATACACCGACGGTTGGAACTCACCTACCAGTAGATCTGCCACCTTCGTCATTCCGGCGAAGCCGGTTACAGATAAATTAAAAGTGTCACACATGCCTACATCTAGGTCGGCAGAACTCGCTGCCCTCCGGGCCGCTAAGAGCTATGACATATTTGTGTTACATTTTGTGACGATAAAGTGTAGTTGCAAGTTTGCCATTAAAAAACAGGACATAGGAGCCGGCGATATCCGACATAAGGAAAATACACCATCATTCCCTGAAAACAGGGCACAACCTAATATTTCAGTGAATTCCCGCTCACTGGGGCATCGTCGGCAACGACTTGCACCTATCTGTCCTCGCTACGATATCCAACGCCTCTCTGTCTGCACAACTTTAAACTAACTTGACTAAAGACTTTCCTCTGAGTCTAAGATTTCGGACCATGGCCACACCCTTAGCTGCCACAAGTCCCGTAGTCTAACAGAGGACGACATGTTGCTGGGCTATAGTTAGTGCTTACTCAAATACACGATTCGTGCACTCGTCAAAATACTTGAAGTGCTACGGTTTGAGTGACCACTTGTAGTGCTCCTGTCTAACCTCCCACATGCACTGAGTGCTCACCGTCTTCCTAATTTCATCTTTCTATTCCCACCCGCCGCGGTAGCTTAACGGCTGTGGTGTTGCGCAGCTAAGCACGAGGTCGCGGAATCAAATTCCAGCCGCCGCATTTTGATGGGGGCGAAATGGAACAACGCCCTCGTCCCATGCATTGGGGACACGTTAAAGATCCCCTGGTGGTGCCACTTCATCCGTAGTTCCCCACTATGGCGTTGCTCATTATAAAATCGCATGTAAAACCCCAGAATTAAATGCTTTCTATTCCTCCTTTCCCTTAACCCAAGTGCAGGCTAGCGAACCTGATGCTCGTCCGGTTGACCTGCCTGCCTTCGCTTTTCTTGTTATCTCTTTCTTTTGAAGGCTAGCATATGAAACGGCTGTCCAGAGATCGTTTCAACACAATAACTTATACAAAGGGTTTAGTGGTAGCCGAGGTGAACGCAAATAAATTTCGCGATTCAATGGTGCGAGGAGGCCAGCCACCCTTACCGTGTCGAAGCTGTCTCCAGTTTCCTCGACCAGTCCCTGCAAGCGAAATTCCTCTCCGGCCGTCTCGCATATTGGAGCCGTGGACCTTCCGCCGTGGTCTATAGCTCAGTGGCTACAGCGTTGGGCTGCTGAGTACGAGGGCGCGGGTTCAATCCCGTCCACGGCGGGCGCATTCTGTTGGGGGTGAAATGTAAAATGCTTGTGTATTTATATTTAGGTGAACGTTAAAAAAACTTTGGGTGCTCAAAATTAACCCGGAGTTGCCTACTACGGACTGCCTGCTATTGAGATTGTTGTTAAGGCAAGCAGAGTTTCAGGCGTGTTGATGAGCGACAGCGTTCCGGGCACTGTACGAAGAATTCCGTTGCTCACAGATACCGATGCATCTGATGCAAGTCATGCAAAAGTGAAAGTATTTAACAATGTTTTTAGCCGAGTGCCAGTCTCCACATTTCTTACGGCCACTGACCCCGTGACCCTCGCCTAATATGCTCTGCCCCACCGTCTCCATGCAATGCAGCGCAGGCTAGGACTAGTGTCGGCAAATGACTAACCAGAACCGCCTGAGTGTTCCAGAGAAGGGAGGAGGACTTGCCTAATGTGCGATGCTGAAGTCACCGTGAATCTTTGATTCCATCAGTACCGCGTGGAGGGTGGTCCGAGGAGCTGTTTGTGTGGATATCTTTTTTTTTTTTGCCGACACGAGCCATAGCTTTAGCTGCATCTGAATGAGTTGGTGAGATGGAGCATGTTTTTTTTTCTCCTTTTCGTTCTTTCTTTTTCAGCGCGGCGCATTTCCAGAGGCAAATGAGACTGGCTAGAGTGCGCACGTTAGTAGGTAATCTTCTATATGTTGTAGCGCAAGTACAACAACACAGATATAGAACGAGACACCAAACTGTGCGTTTTCCTAAGCGCCTCCTCCTCCGCGTAGTTCTGCCCACACTACAGCATCTTCAAACATGTGCAGAACCTCTGCACAATCTCCCACAGAAGCGCTTTGCCCGTGACGTCATCTCGCGCGCTGCCATAGTGCCGCCTTCGAAGTGAATGCCGCACGGGATTTGGTTTGAAATGCAAGGTGCTTTCGGCGGCGCACATCGGTGACAAAGTTTGCCAATGCAAATGTTACCGCGTGATTTACCTAGCCGCTTGCTGTCTGTTTGCAATACCTAAATCTGCATGCTGAAGGGTACACTGGCTCTGGACTACAGCACAGTGTTAAGCATGTACTGGGGGACGAAGCTCTAACTTGCACTAATAGTGCTTTGTAGAAAACTTTGCAAGAACAACCAGTTAGCATTACAAAGTTTTAATTTTGACTTTAAGATATGAAAGAAATATATCTGTGGCTCATAAAGCCTAATTCACTAATTTGTTTTGTCCAGTATATTCTCCTACGGTTCAACACCACCATTTCCTTGACGGCATGCTTGATTGACATCTTCCTCACGGTAAGCGAACATACATAATCAATATTCATTCTTCTTTTCTCTTCATGAATGAAAGATGCAAAAGGTTAAAAGAAAACATCTGACAGCTGTGTGCATAACATTAAATATATGACATACGAAAAACAAATCTAACGTGAATAAATATTATTCATTTAGGCATCTTCCTAGTCGGTATCTGGGTACAGCTTTAACAAAAAAAAAAAAAAAAATGCAAGCTTTCGCCGTTTTTTCTTCTTAAATTTTTTTGTCGTAGTGCGCCCGATGTCTCCAAGCAGGTACCGATCAAGCATAAAAAAGTTAATTTCACATAATTAGCGCGAATTATTTGGACTGCGATAAGCCATAGTCACGTGCTGTTCAACCCGAGCATTTTCAACCAAACGTAACACATTTTGTAGATTCTGAACGACGACAATCTAACAGCAATGCTTGTCTGATTGTGTGCACTGGTAACTCTGCGGCGGCAACTGATCGCGCCACACTACATTAGATTTGCAATTATTTCCGTATTCACCGATGGAGTACCATGAGTCTGCTTATACCGAAACAGAGGAAATTTTCACCAGGAAAGGTGCATGTCAACCCTGGAAAATCTACGTCAACCCTGGAAAATCTTCTGTAGAGGGCGAACATGAAACAGAGGAAGCTGGTTAACAAGACTGGTAGAGAGGCTAGTTTGTTGTCGCTGTCCGAGTAAGTAGCGCTACACTGGGAAAATACGGCAAAAGAAGGACGTTTTATTACTTGTTGCTAGGCTGGTTTGTTCGTATTAATGATGGAATTGACCGCGAAACAATGTGACATAAGAATAGTTCTCTGGCCTGTCGGTATTTCGCATTGTTTCGGGTCCTATTACACCAGAAATTAGGACGGAACGACACGGGAAAATATTCGCGCCCCCTGTTTTGTGTCTCGGTCCGTCCTCCTTTCGTCGTGCTTTCCCAGCAATATCGGGAAAGTAATCACGCCCCCTGTTTTGTGTGTCCTTCCGTCGTCTTTTCGTTGTGTTTTCCCAGCAACATCGATAGCGCCACTCACTCGCACAAAGAAGAAAAAGGCTACCCTGCCTTGCTTCACCACTAAATGACGGTAAATAATTGGCACAAATTTACTCCCGCAAACGCAATTCTGTTGTTCCTCGATTGAACATTCAGGCAACATTAGCATTCTGGACAATGTAGATAATATTGAGGTGGTGTGGCGATGTACTGAGCAATAACTGCCATGAGTCAGTAATTATCGGAAGTCGGTAGAAACGTTAATAAACTTTACCTGATTGCACGCTTAGGTGTGCCATTGAGGATGGTGTCGAAGCAAAGCAGTTGAAGAATGCGCGAGTGCATTCGAAAAGCGCGAACAAACAGAACAACTTTCGCGAGAAATAATTAAAAAACCAAATAAATATTGTTCATAAAGTATATTTTTCTCAGTAGAAGAATACTGCAGTGCCATTGTCTCTGTACGGTAGCCAGGCCGCCCTAATAAGTTTTTCCGTAGAGAAAACAATGCTCCCAGGAAAGCATTTATTGCGATTAGCATTCTTATATAATTTACTTTACGAACTTTTAGAGGACTCTCGGGCTGCCGTGTTGGGTCACTAACCGTTTCCCCACCAGCTTGGGTCACTTTGGTCCCGTGGTCTAATAGAGGACGACATCTTGCTGGGCTATAGTTAGTGCTTACTCAATGACACGATGTAGTGCAAGGGCACAATCACTGCGACGTGTCACACAGAACAAAACTGTGACACACGCAACACTTCTAGAGCTTTTGACATGTTCTGTGTGTGTCTTCCTTGTGAATATGCCCTTGCCCTACACCATGTGATTAATGGCCAATTCCATTGGGAGAACAGGAGCAGGGCGCCGCGCAGTGCGGAGTCGGGTGACAGCGCAGCGAGAGCAGGGACACTCGACCCGCCATTGGAATACGGCGTGCATTCGGAGAGCAGGTGGGAGGGTGTGATGGTTATGTTGTGGGCGCCGGTCAGCCAGACGCACAAGAAAGCAACCAGAGACACAAAGAGACGTATTGATGACACGAACGGCACATGGGACGAATACGGGAACACGAACTATACAGATAAGCTGGATAAGTGTCACGCTCGAGCACTCACAATTCTACACAGGAGTCCGGCCTCGTGGCGACGGCTCGGCAGGCTTGGCTCTGACGGCGGTGGGTATACGGGCGGCGGTTGACGTTCAGGGTGGCACCAGGACGAAGCCCGGTTCCGGAGCGTTAGCTCTGGGTCATAGCCCGAGCTCGGCAGCACAGCGCTGGGTTACCAGCCAGGACGCAGCCCAGCACAGCCGTGGGGTGAAGGCCGGGGCGACGCCCGGTTTGGAGAACAGGACCAGGGCTCTGGGTCGTAGCCCGAGCCTGGAAGCACGGCAGCGGTCGTGCGAGTCGGGACGAGGCCCAGCTCAGCAAGACCCACGACGGTGGCAGAAGCCGGGGCGACGCCCGGTTTGGAGAACAGGACCAGGGCTCTGGGTCGTGGCCCGAGCCCGGCAGCACGGCAGCGGTCGTGCGAGCGGGAATGAGGCCCAGCTCAACAGGACCCGCGACGATGGTAGGAGCCGGGGCGGCGCCCGGTTCGCAGTGCAGGACCGGGATGCCGGGACGTGGGCCGGCGTTCCGTCCGCTCCATCTCGCTGCACTGCCCGTTCTGTCCGCTTGGCTGCCCCGTCGTTCCAGATGGTCTCTCCCGGCACGCGCACCGACCACGCGCACCAGCCACGCTCACTCCCGCGCTTTTCGGCCCCGCACGCCGAACACAAGCACGGAAAAGCCCGCGCATTTCACCTCTCGGCCCCGCACACCGAGCACAAACCTTAAATTGTCGTCCTCCTACCACACTTCCCCCCTGATCAAGAACGACGCGGAGGTGAGATAGGACGCGTCGAATAACCACACGTAACACCAAAACAATGAGTGCGGAGTTCGTCCTCCCGTCAGAGAGAGATAGGATACAAATCAGTGAGTCAGTTTTGTGGTCAGATCACGTCGCTGGCATTTCGTCCGACGATGCCGACGGCGCCGACGATGTCGATTTACGACGGTGTTGATGTCAATGTCCACGCAAGAAAAAGTGCTTTCGATGACTGGCATCGTGCCACGTGGGGCACGGCGGACTACATGTCGAGGAACATTTCGCTGACAAACGCTGCAGGACTTCACATATTTTTTGGTTTCGGACTGCACTCCTGGCCAGTAAAATTCAGTGAGAATGCGGTCAGTCGTCCGAGTTATACCTTGGTGTTCTGCGAGGCTTCCCTCGTGCGAAGTTGAGCCCCGTGTGCCTCAGCTGTCTAGGAACGACCAGCTGTTCCAATTCCTTTCCCGATAATAGTTTGCGTCTCCGGTCTAAGATACCATCAGATAGAAAGTAGCAGGTTTCACTGTTATTTACGACCATAGTGTTACCCACACTTTCGTAACAACGCCGTAGCGAGGCGTCATTCCTTTGGAATTCCGCGAGGGTCGCGTTATCTATAGTTGTAGCGGCGGCTTTTAGTACCGGTAGGCTGGAGGTGGGCCGTATTCCTTGTGCCATTGCAGCTATTTCCTTGGGGAGTTCCTCTGCGTCATCTTTGGACACTCGTAGATACTTGCCAATATTTCGCGAACAACGCTGGGCGTCTGCAGTCATGGTGGGTATCGACAAACTGGCGGGGTCGTTCGTGCTTGCCACAGTGTTATCTACATGGCTAGCTTTATGTTGCGGATGGTACTTCAGTAAGACTCCCTGCTCTGCAGGACGGACACCTTTAACGTTCCCGAGGACCACATCATAAAGGGGGTTCTGCATGCATTTAGCCCGCACGATGCCCGTGAAAAAAAGCGTGTCTATGAAGACGTCTGCCTCCGGCAAGCAATGTACGGTCTGGTCCAACAATAAAACTGGGCTGGTAGTTCCCGTAAATTTTTCTCTTGGAACCAGGCTTTCTCGTACCACTACAGTGTTACAGCCGGTATCTCGAAGTACTGTTACAGCCTTGCCCTCGAGAAATCCTTTCACTACTGGCAAAGTTCCATCTGCAGACACTGTTGAAGTGCATGTCCACGTCGTGTTCACGACTGGGATGATTTCCCCGCTTTGAAGAACGACATATCCTTTTTCTGGGGTCCCGGTCTCGTTCGCTTCTCCGGTTGACAGCATGCATGACGCTTGTCGCCTTTCTTGCGTCTCTCCTGTTTCGCCTGGAGGACCGGTCTTGCCACTCGACCAGCCAGTTGCTGGTGGGCTATTTCTCGTCCGAGACCGGCACTCAGATGCTCGATGACCTGTCTTGTTGCACAAGAAGCATTGAGTGTGGCCTCTTGGCGGTCTCTTAGTGGACTCTGTCTGGCGACTTATCTCTCCATTGTCCTTACATAACTTGTCATTGGCCAAACTGGAAAGATCCTGGGCCTCTAAGAAGCAATCAGAATTTTGTGCCATCATGCTCAGTTTCTTGCAGTTTCTTTCCTTCAAAAATATCCGCAGTGCCGGCGAACATCCCTTCATGAACTGCTCTGCAATGATTAGGTCGCGTAGAGCATCGTACGTCTTCTCGACCTTCGCCATTTCCATCCAGCGGTCGAAATGACCCGCTAGGCGAGAAGCATACTGGAGACCCGTCTCCTTCTCTTCTGGTCTTGCTTTGCGAAATTTCTCGCGGTAACCTTCGGCGGTATACCGGAATCGCAGCAACAGCGTAGCCTTCAGCTGATCATAGTCTGAGGCGGACGCGGAATCAAGCCGAACTAATCACAGCCAAAGCTTCTCCTGTCAGGCACAAACTGAGCGATAGGACCCATTTACTTCGAGGCCACTCTTGAGACGCTGCGACGCGCTCAAAACGTTGCAGATAGGCGTCGAGATCATCTCGCGCTTCATTAAATGGTGGCAATAACTTGTGTGGACTACAGCCATCCATCATAGCTGGTACAGCCGCGTCGCCGCTCACCGGTAGCGCGTTAGATCTGGCTGCCTGTTCTTGAAGCTTGAGCTTCAGCTGCAACACGCGTTCCTCGGCTTGTAGCCGTTTTTCTTCTAGCTCGATGTTCACGCGCTGATCGTCACGAGCTTGGGCGCGAAGGTCCCTCTCTGTCGCACGTTCCGCGTCAACCCATTCGCGAAGAGCGGCGCCAGCTAAGCCCATGTCCTTGCCGATCGCGTACAGTCTCTCAATATCCATGGTCTCCCCTCGTGCGTCTAGCTGTCGGCAAGATGTTAAGCCGATCCTGGCAGGCTCGCCAAAATTGTGATGGTTATGTTGTGGGCGCAGGTCAGCCAGACGCACAAGAAAGCAACCAGAGACACAAAGAGACGTATTTATGACACGAACGGCACAATGGGACGAATACGGGAACACGAACTATACAGATAAGCTGGATAAGTGTCACGCTCGAGCACTCACAATTCTACACAGGAGTCCGGCCTCGTGGCGACGGCTCGGCAGACTTGGCTCTGACGGCGGTGGGTATACGGGCGGCGGTTGACGTTCAGAGTGGCACCAGGACGTAGCCCGGTTCCGGAGCGTTAGCTCTGGGTCATAGCCCGAGCTCGGCAGCACAGCGCTGGGTTACCAGCCAGGACTAAGCCCAGCACAGCCGTGGGGTGAAGGCCGGGGCGACGCCCGGATCGGAGAACAGGACCAGGGCTCTGGGTCGTAGCCCGAGCCTGGAAGCACGGCAGCGGTCGTGCGAGCCAGGACGAGGCCCAGCTCAGCAAGACCCACGACGGTGGCAGAAGCCGGGGCGACGCCCGGTTTGGAGAACAGGACCAGGGCTCTGGGTCGTGGCCCGAGCCCGGCAGCACGGCAGCGGTCGTGCGAGCGGGGATGAGGCCCAGCTCAACAGGACCCGCGATGATGGTAGGAGCCGTGGCGGCGCCCCGTTCGCAGTGCAGGACCGGGATGCCGGGACGTGGGCCGGCGTTCGGTCCACTCCATCTCGCTGCACTGCCCGTTCTGTCCGCTTGGCTGCCCCGTCGTTCCAGATGGTCTCTCCCGGCACGCGCACCGACCACGCGCACCAGCCACGCTCACTCCCGCGCTTTTCGGCCCCGCACGCCGAACACAAGCACGGAAAAGCCCGCGCATTTCACCTCTCGGCCCCGCACACCGAGCACAAACCTTAAATTGTCGTTCTCCTACCACAGAGGGGGACGTGTGAGGAGAAATGCACCATGTGACTAAAGCAATCGATGTCCTACAATTCTCTGCTGGAGAGCGGCAAAACACGCGTGATCGGCTTGTAATCTATCGGGCGTAACGCTGTCCCCGTTTGCGGCCACGTACGACATACTTTTGTGCAGTGCCGACGGATCCCACAATGTTTCGGCCTGCGAAGATCATCTGAAACTGCATCTTGAATCTGAAGTTGAGCTCCAACAGCTTTCATTACTGTCACCATCGAGCGTCTCAAGCACTTCAGCAAGGCGAAGACGCTTTGCTGCCGCTGTCCCCCGCGCATCCAACGTGAAGCAAGGCGGACTAGAAATGCCAGGATCTGTCGCTTAATCGCTGTGAAGCTCGCTCGTATCACTAACGTCAAAAACAGCGGTGCCAAAACACCAACTACGCTTGGCTGCCGCCATTGCTGCCGCGCGCGCCGGCTGAAGCAAAATAAAAAGAAATGAGGAGGACATGACGGTTTAAGTCACGTGACTTCCTCCGTACTCCGCTTTTCAGGCGAGAGCAGTCCGGACTGCTCCCGGTTGCTCACGGCGCAGCGAAACTGCTCTTGTTCTACCACTGGATGACGGCTCTCCCACTCCTGTTCGACAACTGAAGCGCGTCGCCTCTGGAACGAGCTTTTTCAGCGTGCTTTTGAGTGCTCCCAATGGAATTCGCCATAAGTGGTTGAATGATAGAGCATCGGGCTGGTGTGGTGCGGAAACTCGGTCGGTTCGAAATTAACCATTGGACCAACTTGGGTCACTCGATCGCTACGTGACATTGGGCATGTGGCACCCTTGAAGGAACCTCCTTAGCGCCAGCTTGGGTCTCTGGCCATGCACAGCTGGGCTTGTGCTCCTCTTCAGTGAACTCTTTGACGCCGCGTATTCACAGCGTATGAATAGCGTATGGTCGCAGCGTATGTGCTGGTCTCCAATGAACCTCTTTCACCACGATGTGGGTTACTGTTCGTACATGTGCCGCTTGGTATGTGCCGTTCTTCAATGAAAAATAAATATTTAAAATTGATGCGGTGCTGGACGGAATTGGACCTACGTCACATATATTCAGACAAACGCGTCTTTACACACGCGCCATGCGTAGACATTGTCGCCGTACCGCTAGATGGCATGGTGTGTCCAGAGGCGCAGCGCGAGAGTGGAGCCAAGTGGCATACATGCCTGATACATGACGCGTTTTGCGGGAAGCTATGCGCTGTGCCACTGCACCGCTGTAATCCTAATGCTCATCCCATTAACGAGGGCGTTCATCGTGAGATGGGTTCTGCCACATTTTTTTCTCCCACGCTTGAAACAAGCCCACGTAACTATTATCGGTTAAAAGAGAGCCATCATTTGGTGTTGGTACTAGTGAACAGCTGTACACGTCTATAAATTGGCAGCTTGTTTACGCTTGCTCAAAGTGCCTCTCCCCGAAAATGCGCCCCCCCCCCCCTGATAGGTTCGAGTGAAATGTAAAACTGTAGTGCAGGATCAATTTCTTTTATTGTAACGTCATGCAAGATAATAGTGCAAGCCCGTGGAACACGTAAGCTTTGGTATTGAGCTTTGCTAACTAAGGTTTGTAAACGCTGCGTCATTTAAAAAACACATTCACAGCGATAAGTTTCCTGCAACTGATACTAATATACCTGTCTCCCGAATGCGACTTCAGTGCACGTTGTTCTTAATGAGCCCATTTCTTTTTACAGTTAAGCGTCGGTGCCTTGTCTGTTTTTGCTGCATCACTCGCACTTTTCACAGGTAAATTTTACCTCTTAAGCTTTTTCAAATTTTCACGAAGTGATGAGAAGGGAAGTGGCGTGAAATGTAGCGGATAAATTAATTATGGAGTAGAGAGCTTCATTGACTTATGTCACGAGGCCTGTAGCAGGGCTAATTAAATTCTAGCTGTGTGATGAAAGCGCATCTTTATCTTCTGCACTGATCCACGTTTATACAGGAATAACATTGCAATGGCCAATAAGCCGTTATAAAAATGTATTTGTTTGATTTGTAAGAAATTTTGTATAAGTATATTCTTTCGTATGTGCTCCCAATACTTAATTTTTCTTTGAGCACGACTAAAATCTCAAACCGAATTACGATAGGCAAAAGGTTGGTTTGCGCTAGTTCCACGAGACAGAGTAGTTCGGTGACGGCGAAGGTAATATCTTTATAACGTTTCTTATTTCAGTGCTCGACATACCGCTTCTGTGGTGCAACGTGTTCATAGGGATGTCGGGGACGCTGTACACAGCACTGGTAAGCCATACTCTTACAAATGCGGCTGTTGCTTCGGATATTTGGGTAGACAGCTTCACATCTTTTGACGCTGCCTTTTCCGTGATTCGACATAGGACGTACAGGCGACATTAGACATAGTTATGGAAACCATTGTTAACGCTTAGTATAAAGTGCTCTCGGAAGTACGATTCTGCGTGACATGCACATCTCACAAAAGTACGTGCGGCATAAAGAAGGCGTTATGAAAGAGTGCGAATACGCAGTATAACTTGCCATCGCTACTGAAATGTTCGTTTCTAACGTTTTCTGTGTGTAGAGAAGTATGCCATATTTGAGTGCCATTTGCGAATGTTGTGCGATTCAAATTTAGGCGGATATGCAGTTTCTGCTTCCCTATACATCTAAAACCAGATTTTTACCTCTGGCGAAATAGATATTTGCATTTTAATTACGCACTGCATGTAATGCGATGACGTCCTGGTTTATGCTATGCCAATAGCTATCTCTATCGCTAGGTGGCGCTGTGGCTCCCGCCACAGCGCCACTTAGCGACGCCTTGCCTAACCTCCGCAGTGAGTGACTGAGTGAGTGAATAAACTTTATTGTAAGATAAATTATTCAGCTGACCTCATGCGAGGCTTATCTTTGGTCGGGGCCCCTATTTCAGGGCTCCGCTGGCTTGCGCAAGCCTGTTAGCTCTTCTGACCAGCAGGTCCTCTAGATCTGAGCTCGCCAGCAGTGCCTCCCACTGATCTCTATTTGGATTTGGTATGTGAGGTTCTGTGTTGTGTGATGTACACTCCCATGTTATGTGGTACAGGGTTGGTGTTGACCCGCACCATGGGCATATGTATCTAAAGGCTGAGGGGTGTATCTTGTGTAGTTTATGTAAGCTGACGAAGGTGCCTGTCTCTGTAGCCTACGCAGATCGGTGGCCTCTTCAGTCTTTAGTTTTCTGTGGGGTGGTGGGTAGAGCATACAATTCCCTCTATATTAGTTTAATATAGTCGAATAATCGGGAACGATGGGCGTTAGGTCCTCTACAGCGGATTTGTTGAGGGCCCGGTAGTGACCGTATCCTCGGGCTGCTCTATTCGCATGTAGATTCCTTGTGATCCCTTCGTGTCCCGGTACCCATGTAATCGTTTGGATAAATTCTCTTTGGCATTCTTCTTTGAGTTTCGTGAGAATTCGGTGTGCGTTGGTACCAACCCTCCCTCTTTGGAAATTCCTGCATACTGTTTGAGAATCTGCTAGGATGGTCAGCGACTTCATTGATTTCGTTCGTTCTTGGATAGCAAGAGCGATGGCGACTTCCTCCGCTTCCGTGATGGTGCTGGGTGATATCGGCCCGCTTGAGGTTATTGCTCCTCTGCAGTCAGTCACCACTGCTACTGCTTTCTTAGCGTTGCCTGTGTAGAGTGAGGCGTCGGTAAATCGTGCTGCATTTATAAAGCCGAATTTCCTTTCGATGTATGGTAGGGAGCCTACATGTAAAACAGCGCTTGCATGTAGGCTCCCTAATGTATTGGGCCCTTGCCTGCCTCCTGCCGGGGTGGAGGTTCGGGTCCATGTTTTTGGGGAGCGGGGTTACCTCCAGGGGTGGTATTCTGTAAGGGTCTACCTAGTGGACTGTCCATTTCGGCGGCCGTTGATTCGCCGCTGCTTGACGTGCAGGAAGGAGACTAGCTGGCACCTTCCTGCACGTCAAGCAGCAGCAAATCAACGGTCGCCGAAATGGCGAAATGGACAGTCCACTAGGTAGACTCTTACAGAATACCGCCCCTGGTACCAACTTCTGATGGTGCGCAGTATTTCTTGTGTTTGTTTGTGGGCTTGGAGTTGGGCGTTGTGACCAAGTCTCTCAAGTACGCTCCTGCCTGTGGATGTTTGGAGGAGCCGGTGTTTCTGCGAGATGAGTTGAGCTTCGGCTAGTTCTTCAAAGGTGTTATGAAGTCCTAGGGCCAGAAGTTTCTCATTTGGAGTGTTCTTTGGTAGGCGTAGGGCAGTTTTGTACGCCGTTTTTATGATTTTCCTTCGCCACTTTAGTTAGGTTGTAGTAGGGCAGGCTATTTTTTGTGCCCCTCGTTCCATAAAAACAACCGAAATAAAAATGAGGGAAACCCGCACCACCACAGGTATCACAGGTTTGAACCAATGAAACATAAATGAAAAGGGGTATGAACCCAAAACAGTTTTGAAAAAAAAAGCCAATGGTGAAAAAAAAAACCAACTGCGAGAAGAGCCGAACGAAATGCCAAGATGAGAGCGTTGCAACGAAAAACTGGATATTCCCAAAGGTCAGCATCGGCATGGTGGGATGCATCTCGACTGCATTTATTAAAACATAGCTCACAGAAGCACTTGATACAAAGAGGAAAAAAAGAAGGGCTGTAGGATAAATAGGAAAGATGTCCAAGGCGGCAAGGCAGGCCATCGAAAGCAAAGGCCAGGCAGGTGCGGGCAGGTGGTAGTATGCAGCTGGCCTAAAATCCAGGAATAGGAGGTCAATAGTAGGAGGGAATAGTAGGGCAAGCTGTATGTTACCCTGCCTGACTACTAGGCTCCTCACTAGGTGGAGTGTGTCTCCCTCCTTCATGCCCCTTCTTCTGCTTGTGACTCGCGCCATCATTCGGGCGATTTGTTGGGCCGTTGTTTTGTGGAGGGCGAGGGCATGTTGACATCTGTGATTGGATTGGAGCCACATTCCTAGAATCCGTACAGTCGTTTTCTCGGGTATGTTGCCTCCATCGATTTTGACTTCTATGCGTAGGTTTGGGTGCATGGGTACCGCTCGGTTTCCTTTCCCTTTCCATATTATGATTTCAGGTTTGTCGGGTGAGCACTGGAGTCCTCTTTGGCGGGCATATTGCTCTATTGTAGTGGCTGCTGTTTGGAGCGGTTGATTCTTATCTGCCAAGGAGTTCTTGGTTGCCCATATCGTGATGTCATCCACGGAAAAAGCATGTCTGATACCCTCGATGTCTTGGAGTTTTCTGGTCAGGCCGATCATGGCGATATTGAAAAGAGTGAGTGAGATTACCGCTCCCTGAGGAGTCCCCTTGTTCGGGGGGTGGAAGGTAGCAGTTTCGATCTCTCCCAGCTTTAGCTCTGCTGTACTTTGGCTTAGGAAGCTTAGTACGTAATTGTACGTTCGCTCCCCGCCGTTGGCGTTTGCTAGTCCTTCCAGGATTCCTTGGTGGCTCACGTTGTCAAAAGCCACTTTGATATCTATGGCTAGGATAACGTGTTCGCCTGCATTTGGAATGTTAGTGAGTACCTCTTTCTTTAGTGGGAGGAGGATGTCTTGGGTCGAGAGCTTAGTTCGGAAACCGTACATGGTATCCGGCACCTTCCCACTCTCTTCCAGGCAATGTTGTAGTCTGACGTTTACTACTCGCTCAAAGATCTTTCCTAAGCAGGATGTAAGCGAAACTGGTCCCAATTATCTATCGTCAGTTTCTTCCCGGGCTTGGGTATCATGATTACTTTGACATGTTTCCACTGTTCCGCTACGGTTCCCTTTTCCCTTGGTCATTTATGAATTTTGTGAGAGCGACTACGGCTGCGTCGCTCATGTTTCTGATGACCGCATTAGTTATACGATCCACCCCGGCTGCCGTGTTGCGTGTCGAGCTTGCTATAGTCGCTCTGACTTCTGCAACCGTGATGGGCTCGTCTAGCTCTGGGTTTGGGGTTAGATTGTAATTTTTCTTCATATGAGGGTAAAAGGTAAAGTCCCCGTAACATTTGAGGTTAGAGCCTTAATGATGGCTTCGTTTTTCTTGGGAGGGTCTGTAGTAGCCTCTCCAGGGACTTTTGTCATTAGCCTTTGGTTTGTTGTGGGTCTATAAGTGCCCTGAGGATTCGCCAAGTTTTGGCTGTGCCCAGGGTACCATCCGGGGAGTCACAGAATTTTTCCTAGTTTGTTATCACTAGCTGGTTGCGTACTCCTCGGCTGTACGGGTAATCTCTGCAATCATGAGTTTAAGTTTCCGATTCGGCTTCTGTTTCTTCCATCTTTTCGTGAGGCTCCTTCTAGCTTCCCACAGGTGGAGTAAGTATGGGTCTACTTCGGGGGTCTGTTAGTTCTTGCGATTTCATTGGTGAATTTTGTTTCTGGTTACGGGTCTCTTCGCACCACTTATCTAAGTCGGTAATTTCATTGGAAGTGGAAGTGGAAGTTTGTGCTTCTCGAAACCCCTGCCAGTACTGCTATTTTTGCCGTTCCAATCTGCCGCCATGTCTTCCCAGTTGGGATGACGGTGCTCACGATAGAGTGATCACTGCCTAGATTGTTGAGTGTTTTTGTCCGTTCCATCCTGTCACAGTTCTTGACTATGGTAAGATCCAGGGTTGTGTCTCTATACTGTTACTCATCCGTGTAGGTATGGCTGGGTCAGTTATTAGCCTCATGTCTAGCTGGTCTATCTGGTCCAGAATGTTACTGCCCTTAATGTCTTGTTTAGGGTATCCCCAGCTAGGATCTTTGGCATTGAAATCGCCTACAATCACTAGCAGGCTACCCTTAGCGAGGCGGACGGTCTCCTTTAGTAGTTTACTGAAATATGCCTTCCTTTGACTAGGGGGACTATAGATATTTAGTACGAAGGTGCTCTTCTTTCTATTGTCTTTGTATATGGGTTCCACGATGAGATGGGAGATCTCTACTTCAGCAATGGGGTCGTGCCGAAATGCAGTGATTGTCTTTTCGACGAGTGTAGCTACTTTCCAATCGTTGTCGTGTGTGGTGTACACATCGTATCCTTGGAGAGTGGATTGGGTAACAACCTCTTGAAGGGCTATTATTCCTGGCGGGGTTTGTTGAGCGGCCACCTAGTTGTGTTAATAGTCCCTTTTCGTGGCGGTACCCAAGGCAGTTCCACTGCCATATTTCAAAGTTTTCTTTGTTCGCATTGTCGCGTCTAGCCATGGTTGTTTTCTTGGGACATAGCCGCGAGCCCCGGTCTACTGTATGGCTTCTCAGCTCGTTCTCTGATTGTGCTTCCTGTGGTTTGTTTGCGGATCGTCTTACTTATTTTGATCTGGTAAACCTGTAGTTTTTGATCGAACCTAGTTTCTAGGTCTTGCATTTGTTTTGTCAGTTGTGTTGTGACTTGTTCTGTAATACGTGGCAGTATTTGGGTGAAGCATCTCCTGAATTTGCTTCTCTTGGGTTTCCGTTAGTTCCTGTGTGCCCTCCTGCGGTCTAGGCCATTTAGATGGAGCTGCTGGCTGCTGTTGTGGGCTTTGGGGTTGGGATTGCTGCTTCTTTAGCTGCTGCATTCTCCCTTTCCAAATCGCCTAGTCTTATTCGCATGAGCTCAAGCTCACGTTCTAGCTTAGTGAATTGTGTTATGTTTGGTTGTGCTTTACGGTGGGAGGCTACTGCTGCCCAGCTCACCTCGTTACTGTTGGCTTCTTTCTTCTTCTTTTGTTATTGTGGTTTGGTCTCGGGTTGCTTGTGGCCCCTGAAGCCGGACGTCGCCCTGGACCCAAATTTAGAGCGGGAACGGCATCTCGCTGACTATGAGAAGCCGTTGCCGTCAGAGCTCAGCCACCGCTTCTTCGGAATGTTTCCGTCCTGGGGCGGCTTTGATGTTTGGTAGTCTTCTTTGTCGGTTGAGTAGATGGCCGGCTTCGTGGCGGCACACGCTTAAGTTTGTTGCGACACTCGGAAGCGCCCCCCCCCCCCCCCCGCACAGGGCACACTTGGGTTCACACTTGTATCCTTCCTCTGGATTTTGTGAGTTACAGTGCTTGCATGCCTTGACTGTGGGTTCCAGGCAAACATCGGCCCGATGTCCCGCATTTCGACACGTGTTGCAGAACTGGCGAGTTGGCTGATAGATTCGGCAGGGGATCTCTCCTCCGTAATAGTAGACATGCCGAGGAACAATCAGGCCGTCGCACAGGATGATTGCGGTCCTGGTCTTGCCGAACATGCGGGCGTGCATAATTTTGAAGCCCTGAGTGCGGACTGGCAGGTTTCCCATCAGCTCGTCATCAGCTAGTCGAAGGTTCGTCCCTTCGTCGATTCCGTGGATAACTCCCTTGAAGAGGTATTCGGGTGTCGTTATGTAGGTATTCGCTGGGTGTTGCTTGCATTGGATATCCAGGTTCGTAATCTTCATGACCAGTTCGGCTGTCCTTTCATAGGGTGTACTGACCACTATGATATTGGACCCCGGCCTCAGTCGCAGGAGGAAATCTTCTCCTCAGCACTCTTGCGTGCTTCCGCTGGCTTGTGAGATCGCCCGAGCCACTTGATGGGTCTGTAGATCCTTTACGGCGAGCCCAGGCTTTGGCCGTATCACAATTTTCATGTCGTTGGGGCGGCGGGCGGTGGCGCGGGCGGCTCCTTTCAGCCTTCCTTCCAAGCATAGTGCCGTTCTGTTCAGGTGGTTTTACGAAATCCTTGTCGGAGCGCCCCCTATAGTTTTCGTGCGCATGTACGCCGCGCCTCGCACGCTGACGGAGGACGCCATGTTATCTTTTTCTACGCCTTGTCGCCGCGCTAACCGTAGCTGCCCCTCGTGGCTCAGGTTTTTCTCATCGGCGATTTGGGCGTCTCGCGCCTGCCTTTTGAGCTGCTTTCGCGTTCGTAGCGATAGAGCGATTTTCTACTGACCTTCTTTCGCGCTGTTCCCGGCGTCGGTGGCGGATCCCCCGTTGATCGCCCCGTCAGGCAATAGGAAATCCTCTTCGATGCCCGAGGCATCCTCCATTTCGTCTTCGTTTTCGTGGTCCGTTTCCAAAGCGTTCAGTGGGTGGTCCGGGCCTTTGTCCGATGGTTTTCTCTTCACCTCGTAGCGGTTAGACCGCGTACAGGCTCCCGGGGCCCCGCGTTCCGCTCCAGCCGGCAGTGCTGGCGCGGCGGTTCAGCGTGGTCGGGCGAAAGATGGAATTTTGGGAAAACTAGGATTTGCCTTGCAAAAATCTTGGTACCAGCGAGTTACTGGCGTCTTCCGATGCCTCCGCGTCAAATTGCGACCGTGGTGGTCATTCGATGCACGGAGCCGATGTGAGTGCGTCCGCTCAGGAGCGCCGCTCGCTCCTCCGCCGTAGCTCTGCCTAGCTTCTCCTCACAGCAGCGCGGGGACAAAGCTAGACAATGACGTCACTCCAGAAAATATATAGCACCACGTCACCGAGGCGCGGAGACACACTTTGCCTGATGAGTTTAACTGCCAGGCCACCGCCAGAGGCATGGGCTTCACTGACGGACACCGGGTGCGTTCGGCCGAACGCGGGGAAACGCGGTCGGCGTCGGCAGCAGCTCAACGCGTCCCACTACTTAAGAGAAGTAAAATTCTACACTGGAATGATGAGCGGCAACGGAGCCAATGTGGAAGAACACGACGACGACGACCGCGGGAGCAATGGCACGAGCACGTTCTCGCGGTTGCGCCGAGGTGCGCCAACGTGCCAGCTGTGGAAGAGGACGATGACGCTCGAGAGAGAGAACCAAGTTAAAGCTAATGAAAAGCCAAGTTGAAGCTAATGAAAAGCCAAGTTAAAGCTAGGGAAGGGCCGCCAGCATAGCTTTTTGCTCAGACTTCGCACCACTAGTGTGAAGCTGCCCCCATTTTTGGTCATGTAATTGCAATCAGGCAGGCCTATTTGTTCATCTAGACTCGCAAAGAACTCACATAGAGCTAGAAAAAATATATATATATATATATCTCTGCGAACACGAGGGATGAGCCCCTAACGTGAGAAAGCAGCACTCAGAAGCAAAAAAAAAAGTATGAAAAAAGAAAAGACATACACTCAGAGAATAAAATATTCTGCATTCTATTTTATATTTCACAACCCTTTCACCAATGTTGCAAAATTGTATAGCATCCGCACAAGATTAAAGTATTTATCTTAGAGCCGTGGACGCATCAATAGCTAAATTTATTTAGTTAGACGACTTGTGCGACAAACTGAGGAACTATATTCAAGTTGCGTGAACAAACAGGGATGAAAAATATTTGTAAACAAGTAATAAGTTGCGCTATGCCTTAACACACAAATTAATTTGTGAAGTTGTATTTAAGAATCTATGTGCCGCCACGTTATTTCAGTGCTCTAACATCTTGTTCAAAATTATTTCAATTTTTCTTTTCGCAATACGATGATTACGCGCAAAGCAGTTCAAAGAGGCTCGTCAATGACCCCTGCCAAAAACTAGATAACAAAATATTCCAAACTACTGCCTTTAGGCACGCCTTCTGCTTAGGAAACGTTTAACCAGCTATACTGACACTCCTTTATTTATTTCGCGCGTATCTTCTATACGAAGGATACTTCGGACAAGTGAAGACAGTCTAAGAATTTCTTTCGCTGCGGGTCTCGCACCATTCAAATATATTCGAATCTATTTAACAAAAATGTCGCAGTTTCGCCCGAAAGGCGAAGCATCAATTGCGATAGCAAATTAGTGGAGACCTATTCGGAGTAGGGATAATAGTTTTATCGGCTGCATAAACTTGGACACATTCGCTTACTAACTGAATTAACAAGCGTGGTGTCAGCGTGCACAAGCAAACATGAATAGATCACACTCAATGTCCGCAGACAACCACTGTCAAAACACTGGAGGCAAGCGCAGCCGCCGCAGCGAGCGAATGTTCGTGCGGTCTATCGCTTTAACGGAAACTGAGCGGCGAATGCACAGCGCATACCAAGGTCAGAGCCGTGTGGAGATCGCTTGTAAGAGACGGTGCGGGCGACCGCCGCAGCCGGGCAAAGTACAAGCGCTGTTGTTGGCAGAGTAGAAGCTGTCCCCCCCTCCCTCCCGCGCTGCCTTCCCGCTTTCCTCTTCTCGCGTGGGAGACTGAGTGGCCAGTTCCCCTTGCGCCCGGTTGCAAGGTGCGCATTTGGTGTCGCAGCACAGCGTCGCCCCCCCTCCATCCCACACCCCCACGGCCTTTAGCGCGACGGAAGTCGCGTTTGCTTTCCGCCGTGCGTTCGCTCTCCGTGATAGCGCGCGTCGCCCGCGCAGCTTTCACTCGCGCATACGGCGCGCGTCGACGATTTTATCGCCCTTGGACTTTATACGGAACCTCACGGCGACGACGATGGCGACGGCAACGCCGACGGTAGAAATCCGCTTGAAGTGTCCATATAATTGCTATCGCAATAAAATGCAATTCAAATATCTTTGCAACTCTTCGTCATTTTGATCAGACTCTGCGATGTATTGCCACTCTTGCAGCTCATACTTCGCCCCACCTCCGAAACACCCTAAAGCCCTTTGTCTTGTCGAAAGGCAGGACCGCTCTCTAACTCTCAGCGCCACCTCAATTTGAACGTCGGATCGTCATTTCCTCGCCTGAGCAAGATCACCTCCAGGAATCCGAGGTCCTTCATAGCTTGGGGACAAAGCTGACCCGAGGTTTTTTAGGTGATTCCAAAGTGAAATAATTCCGGCAGAACCTATGTTGAGAATAATGCGATTAACGTTCAAGAAATGTAGCGACCACGTAGCGACACACCGTATTTATTAGACGCTTTTATTTAGAATCTGTATTAGTCATTCAGAGATTGAAATTCTTCGGCTAGGCTTGACATACCCTGTCTCCATGATCGGCCCGCTTAGCTTTAGCCTCGCTCATCAAGGTTGTTCATGATCATGACGGCAGGACTAGACTGTATGCCGACGGCGCATGCAGTGTCGATGGTGAAATTAACAAAAAATAAAACGTGATGACGTCGATGGAACAGCGAAGTTGCATGGTAGGACGCCGACTCTGTGACGATCCTGAATAGAGAATAGTATGACGACAGCGCTACGAGCGACGGTCTAAGGACAATGGGGTGACGACGAGTGTTGGATGAGAATCGGAGGACGAAGTTGGAATGATCACAATGGGAAGGCCACGAAAACATCTTGGCGACAAATATGATGACGACAACAGTATGACGACCATGGTGTGATGAGGAGAGCATGACGACGACTGTACGAGGAAAATGGCGGCACGACGAAGGTATAGCGAGGATCGCATGACGAAGCTGGAATGACGGCGACGGAACCACCCCGACGGTATTCCTACGACACTATTAAAATAAATGCATGATGGTGATCATATGTTAACGACGCAATAACCACGATGGCTTGACAATAGCGGCATATAGTCACGATTTAATGACGCCACCATGATTGCGACGGAATGACGTCGAACTGGGAAGGCGATATGACGATTACGGGAGAACGAAAATTGGATCTCATTTTAGAAACGATGACGATGGTACGACAGCGCTACGAGAACGACAGGGCTACAACGAGATGACGATGACTTTGTTACGATTGCGGAATGACCACGACGGCATCACAACCCAGAGAACATACGTGGCTCATTTTAGACGACAACCTGGGTCTCATGGCGTAAGAGGAAAGATAGATAGATAGATAGATAGATAGGTAGATAAATAAATAGATAGGTAAAAGGTGCCTGAAGTGCGCAAATAATACTAATCGCATTGAAATGCGGGGAAAATAGTAGGCGCAAAGGGATCAGTGGTACCGTTTTCCCATTGTCTGAGGGGAGCTGCTAATATGCACTAATCTGTGAAGCAGAACGCTGCTTTCTCGTGGCCTGCCTCCCTCGACGTTCCCATAAACCGGCCGACCCGAAGGACCCAAAATTCGCATTGGGATTGAGTATTTAGAGTATTCAGTTTTGTGAAGTTGCAAATAGCTTGCCCGGGCCCGACTGGAGCCCAAACCCTCTAGGGCCTGAGCCCAGTCCGGGCCCGAGTCTACAATTGCTTAGCCGGCCCGAGCCCGCGGGCTGGGCAAGGCCCATGCAGTGTTCTAATTTGCACTTCCTCAGGTGCTCATTGACTGCACACATGCGAAATGACACAAGAGGAGATTTGCTTGAGAATCCTAAAAACATAGTTGAATGCATTTTCCACTAGTTCTAATCTCGTGCATCATGACAGCAATTGTTGTGCCCCTTCCGGTGGCTGTTGCCAGTCTGCTCCTCGCTTTTCTTTTCATGTCAAATGTATGTTTGCAACTCAAATAATAATAATGTAAAGAAGTTGGAATTGAATGTCATTATCGTGTTTTCACCATAAAAATATTTCGTAATTGTGTCCAGTCACCAAAAGTTGTCTCACGCTTGTACCAAACGAAGCGTTTAAAACGCATTGTCCTCCATTCTAAAAGGTAAATCAAATTTAGGGGTTGCATGTGCCAGAACGATGATGAGATTATAAGGAAGGCTGAAGGGGTGACATACCTATTAGTTTGACCACCGTGTGTTCTCTATCATGCATCTGAATTAAGCACAAGGGCGTCTTTTTTTTTGCATATCACTTCCATCAAAATTTCTCCGCTACGGTAGCTTTTGAAATCTCAGTTGCTTAGCAGAGCAACGCCATAGCCACTAAGTTACCATGGCGGGTATCCTCAGTTCTCGTGCAATTACTTCATTAGGGGAAGTGTATACTTCCTTAAGCATCTCTGTAAAAAAAACTACTTTTTCTTTTCAATAACATCGTTACACTTCATGTGCTTTGCACTTTCCGTAAAAATCGTACAGGTAATTGAGTAAACAAATTACCTTTGCAAAGGCTAGTGAGCTAGAATCTAAATTGCCTCGTGCATTTTTAACCTGTATTGTATTAAAATGATATGTTGTAGAAAACGTTCTCTATTGTTAATTCAGTTTTACAGTTTAGTTTATTCATTGAGAAGTGCTAGTTATACAGTACTATCTGCTTCTAACAGTTGCATAGAAAAATCTATATTAAAGTCTGATAATGTGATGTGCATCATACCACGGTTGAGTTATACCATGTTTCCGTAGTTCTAGCAAAACAGTAGTGGTTGGTACATCAAAAATAAGGCCGAAGCTTGCTTAAGTGAAATTATCACTGTGCGTAGTATTTTATAGCGGCTGCTCTTTTAAATGTCCAAAAATAAACAGAAGAATCACATGGTATCACCAATATAAAGCCACAAATTGTATTTACATGTGTAACTATGTAACCTTCTTTAGGAACAGCATGTTTGCAGCCTGAAAGCAGGATCAGTTGTGGAGAGGGACGAACGGCGCCCGAGTAGATATAGACCTTTGATCCCCTACTCTCCTCCTATTGGCCAATAATTGCACCAATGAACGCGCCCCTCCGCAGCAGGTACGCGCCAGTGGCGCCGTAACTGCGCCTTTTGGGCCTGAAGGAGTCGGAGTTTCAGGCTTTGTTGCGGGTGATGCAACCTTTACACAAGAGCCAAGACCCCGATTTTGTACGATGGTCAAGTAACTCACCAATAATTAACCCTTACCACATAGATCATGTAGATTGGATTTTTCTTCAAACTCTCAAGTTAGCTTATCCATTGGCGCTCCTCGCAAAACCAAGAGTCGGTCCCAATCGAGCTCGAATTTATATCTCTTTGATCAAGTACTCCATATACGGGGTGATCTTTTAAAAGTTTTACGCAGTCATAAAAATCGCCTGTGGGAGATAGCATAATTCTAATTTATGAGCTGTAATATCCGTAGAGGCTGACATTACTGGCACAAGAAACTGAAACACACATTCAACTAAGCAACAAAAATTCATTTACTTATCATTATCCTATCTACTTAGGATGAAGTCCCAGGATTACACTAGTTTTGAGATATTTCCCCATGTGTGGGATGAAATACATGGACGTTCGAGTTACTTTTGTAGTTAAATGAAAAAGTGTTTTGTTGAAAAAGTGGAACAAGAGTGAAGTTTTACGGCGAATGTGATGGCAAATATCTCCAAACTGGTCTCATTCTGTAAATTCATTGCAATAAGGTACGCCTCGCAAGTTCACCGATTCCAATTAATAAGTTGTATGTGCCGCAAGGAAATTATTTGTATGTTAGTAAGCTATCTTTTGTTAATTATTTGTATATGTGTTGCCATTTCTCGTGCAAGTAATGCCCGCCTCTCTGAATAGTCCAGCTCAAGAACCAGAGTGATGTTATCTGCAACAGGCGATTTTTGAAAAATCGAGAATCATTAAAATGATTATCCCATACACTCAAGATTTTGAATAATACACTCTTAGTCAATACCGGCTTAAAACAACGCATATAACGCGGAAAGTAGGTCAAAATTTCCACGCTTATAAATTGCTCACTGCAAGTGGCCTACTGCCTAGGAAGCCTATTTTATGCCGCTCTTGCATATGCGGCCCGCATTTACACGGCCCAGGCAAGGGGCCGCTTGGAAGGCGGCATGCATAACTACTAGTTTTTATGCGTTATTTTAGGTCAAATCTGCCCGCCTTACTAAATGGCTCAATTATTATGCGGCTCAATGGGTATTTTTTTATGAAAAAAATTATTTATAGACAGGTGCCGCTGAGAGTGGTTTTGCGAGCTGGTTTCATACACACAACATAGAACCGCATTATAGGAAATTGACAACACACAGCACACAAGCATGGAAACGCACACTACACAAACATGAAAACCCGGGTACATTGCGTGAGGACCAAGCACTCTAATCACTAAACCACATCACTACGCTGGTGCAGAGGACTCGCATAGCTACAATCTCTGTAGATACATTTATGCTTCCGAGGCTGTAGTTTTATGTCGATCGTTCACCGTCGGCAATCGTGCATGGTATTCATATAGCTCGTGTAACTGTTACCGATGCTGGGTGGTTGGAGATAGCAACGATGTATTTAAATGATTATAGCAGTATACGAATGCTGCTTGCAACAGCTGTCATGTGGGGCGGAAAGGCTAAACGGGTTAAGATTATGGAGCATGGGAACTGTGCGAAAAGAAAGACTGCTTTGCCAGGCGAATATTGTGCTTCTATGTTTTGTCTTTATTCGCTATGCTGCACATTGTTCGCTGCAGTGGCTGTTTAACTGGGAAGTCGGCTTTGTCTGAGAAACTTTCAACCTCGTTCACAAGGTTCAGTTGAAACTGATCCTCCGCTAACATGCACATTTGCAACTATATTTAGGTGCGCTTGCTTCAAGGTTGCGCTGTTGCGTTGCCTTGACGGTATAACGGCAATAAGGCTCCGCTATTCTGAGACGTGTTCCACCTGTGCTCTACCGCCACCACTGATGGGGAGGATGTTGATGATTCTGAGACGTCAAATAGGCGGGCGAGATTTTGCCGGCACGTCTAAGTTTGTTGAACCGAAAAAATTTTCAATTCACTTCCGCTGGCCTCAACGGTGATGCCTTGTCCGAAAGACTGACATATATAGCTTTTGTGAGTGCAAGGAGCATGCTCTCGAACAGATCCTTTTATGCCGCTCCGTTGTAGGTACTGATTCACGGTTTATTTTGATGCAGCAAGGCACGTCGGTATCTGCGCCTGTGAGCCTACCGTAACTGCATTGCGAATATCGAAAACTTCACTGCTTTGCACACGCTAGCTTGTTTTCCCCTCTTCACCTGCCAGGCGCATGCGCGTGACGTTGCAACTAGCTACCGTGGTCCATACCCGCAGTGCCGTCGAGCTTAAAGGAATGAAGGGGGGAAAGAAATCGAGGCGCGGTTAAAGAATTTATATTGTGGGGCATAGCGTCCCAAAACTGCTGTGGATTACGAGGGACGCAGTAATGGAGAGCTACAGATTAATTGTGGTCACCTCGAGTTATTTAACGCGCACCGAAAGACCGACACAAGCATTTTTGCATTTTCGTCGGCATGCGACAGGTGCAGCTGAAACGCTAAAGTCACCTTGTTACGGCGGTGACTGTCGTTAAAAGAACGAATCAGCTGTTTGAAATTTCGTGTAACAAGGCGGGATTTTGCCGGTGTGTCGAAGCTTACAACCGCTCCATTCCTAGCCTTGCAAGTAGATGACTTCGACGCAAAATTAACCTGGAATAAGCGCGATTTCCCCGTTGTGCCTTGCGCAACATTTGTGTGATCAGCACCAGCGCATTGAGCACTTTCTGCTATCTGGAATGCAAGCGATTCTCCGTGCGGAAGACGAGCCGCAATCATGCACAAACTAATTTTAGTTATGTAAAAAACAAACGTTCACTGTGAAATGAGGTTTATTGATACAGGCGTAGACGCAGATTCTTCGGCTATACTGGCACAGAACGGGTGGCTAAACAGTTACGTCGGGCAGCGCTCTTAGCGGTGACTTCGGCGTCGTCTTTTGCGGAGCGATCACGATGCTGCTACTGTTGGTGGTGTGCATCATCTGCAGAGCATGTTGCACGTCTTCTTCATCACAATCACCCCCGGGAGAAAAAGCAGCCATCCTGGCGGCTCAAACAGTAGTGATCACGAGCGGCTCACGGTAAAGCTTAAGGCGATCGACGTGAACAATGTCACGTCCGCGACAACGGAGGTCAGAGGGGGGTGTCAGTGGTTCAATTAGGTAATTCACCGCAGACGTGCGCTGAACAATGCGATAAGGTCCGTCGAAGCGGGGCAGAAATTTTGAAGAGAGGCCAGGAGCTTGCGCAGGTACTGACAGCCAGACGAGGTCGCCGGGAGAGAAGACAGGTTGCTCACAGTGAGCGTCATGGAGCGTTTTCTGGCGCTGTTGCTCAGCGGTGGTGAAGTGGCGCGCTAACTTGCGACACTCTTCGGCATGACGTGCTGCAGTCGAAACGGGCACACACTCAGAAGCATCGGGCTGGTAGGGTAGCAGGGTGTCTACGGTGTGGGATGGGTGACGGCCGTAGAGCAAAAAGTAGGGAGAAAAGCCAGTGGTAGTCTGGGTTGCAGTGTTGTAGGCGAACGTAACAAATGGTAGGATAAGGTCCCAATCTGTGTGGTCAGATGCAACGTACATGGCCAGCATGTCACCCAGGGTTCGGTTGAAACGTTCCGTGAGTCCATTCGTCTGGGGGTGGTAGGCGGTGGTTGTCCTATGAATAACGTGGCACTGAGCCAGAAGAGCTTCGACAACCTGAGACAAAAAGACGCGCCCTCTGTCGCTGAGAAGTTCACGAGGTGGGCCGTGACGGAGGATGAAACAGCGGAGCAGGAAGGAGGCGACGTCGCGCGCAGTGGCGGAAGGTAGTGCCGCAGTTTCAGCATATCGCGTAAGATGGTCGACGGCGACGATGATCCAGCGGTTACCAGCGGGTGTCATAGGAAGCGGACCATAGAGGTCAATGCCCACTCGATCAAATGGTCGGGCGGGACAGGGAAGGGGCTGCAAAGGTCCAGCTGAACGGCAAGGCGCAGATTTCCGACGTTGGCAGTCCGTACATGAGCGAACGAATTTGCGGACGTACGTAAACATTCCTCGCCAGTAGTAGCGCTGACGAAGTCGTTCATATGTTTGAAGACTCCAGCGTGGGCGCACTGCGGGTCAACGTGAAAGTATGCGCAGATAGTGGAGCGCAGGACTGCGCGGTATGACGAGTAGCCATTTACGGCCGTCAGATGCGTAGTTGCGTCGGTGCAGAAGGTCGTCGCGAATGGTGAAGTGAACAGCTTGGCGGCGGAGTGCGCGAGAGGCTGGCAGCGTGGGCGTGTCAGAAAGTAGGTCGAGGAGGGCCGCTATCCAGGGGTCGTGGCGCTGCTCTGAAGCAATTCTGTCGATGGTGAGAGGCGAGACGATGGGAGTTAGTGTTGACAGGCAACTAAGGTCGGTAGGCAGAGGAGACCGTGACAGAGCATCAGCATCCGAGTGCTTGCGGCCAGAGCGGTAGACGACGTTGATGTCGAACTCTTGAAGTCGAAGAGCCCAGCGGGCAAGGCGGCCACATGGATCTTTCAAATTTGATAGCCAACAAAGGGCGTGATGATCTGTGACGACGTCAAACGGGCGACCGTACACGTAAGGGCGGAACTTGCTAAGGGCCCATACGATGGCTAAGCACTCTTTTTCAGTCACAACTGTATTAAACTGCACGCGCTCCATTAAGTGAGCACTACGCTATTGTGTGATTTGTCAGGCAAAGCGTGGTGTGCCATGCAGTGGTTGCAAGCCGGTGAGATGGACTGCGCGCTTGCACACCTAATTATCTCCAAGGAGAGATTGAATTCAGATTTACGTATTGTGTACATTAGTTGAGTGCCTCTGCCTTCGTTATATCAGCTGCGCCCTACATACACAGTCATTAAAAGCATAAGTTTTTATCCTACCTCCTGAAGTATAACTGAATACCCACTTCATGTGTGTACAATGTCTGAAAGCATGCTGTACATACATGCAGACATAGACACAGAACATATTTTTCAAAGGAGAATGATTTATTTACAGTACAACAAAGTGCCCAGCGTAGTTTCACTGTACGTTTTTGAATGAGGACTTATATGCCAAGCTCTCTAAGTAACAACTAAAAGACAAACTGCAAAAGGAAAAACCAAATAAGATAGGCAGTGCCTGCAGCTTTTAAAATGTGAAACAAGCATAACGCATGGACTTCATGCAGTTGTGACAACAAGAGTTGGGCCTCACGTTCGCCGTTTTCTCGTTCATTAAAACAAGTTTTGTTTATAACCAAAATTATATAAAATAAATAAATGCAACATGAGGAACAGAACACACATACATCCTAATCTTTCTGTCAGGTCACATTTTCTATAAATAAGTTATCTAATGAGGAATTTAAACAGTTAAGTGCTCGCAGGTGTAATGGAAAAATAGCTATCCATGACTAGCATGAAAAAAGAAAGTGCAGCATGAAAATGTACGAGGTGTTCAAAAAGAAACGCAACTTTTGAAGTAGCACGCCAACCGACAGAGAGAGAGCACACTGCGGCTACTGAGCGCATGTAGCGGCGGGTTTAGACAACAAACTGCCATTTGCCGCGTTTCTCTCTGACCGTTAGTTGGCGAGCTACGGCCGCTGAAGTGAGCCCGTGCACGTTTGTCGGATAAGTGCCAAAGTATCAAAGAAAGAGCTTTAAGAACAACGCGTGTGTGTGAAAGTTTGCTACAAACTTGGCAAAAATATTCAGACGCATTTCAGTTGCTTATCCGAGCTTACGGGGGGGAAGTCGCGCGCAGTGCTATGTGTGGTTTGAGCGTTTTAAACACAGCAGAATGCCGGTCGTTGACAATCTCAAGCCTGGGCGACCTTCCACATCAACAGATGGTGATGACGTCGAGGGGATTCATGCTGTGATTGGTGGAAATGGTTGTTTACCTGTTCTAGAACTAGCTGACGAAGCGGGCATCAGCGTAGGATCATGGCATCCCGTTGTGAGTGACAAACTTGAGATGCGTCGTGTCAGTGCAAAATTCGTGCCGCGTTTGTTGACTGATGATCAGAAACAGACCCGTGTTGAAATCAGCCAGGAACTGCTTGCCACTGCCAATGACAATATCATAACATGCGATGAGACGGTGGTTTAAGGCTATGATATTTTTACGCGAAGGACGAGTCAATCAGACGAGCAACTATTTACAGATTAGATTTTTACAGCAACGGTTGCCGCGATGACCGGTTGGATTCACAGCGCGAGCCCAATTCATTCTTCCTCCTCTTTTCTCGAGTGATGACGCCCGCGCACCTCGTTCAAACAACCAAGTACAACACGCGTGTAGCATAATCCCCCGGCGGCAGAAGGGACGTCTCGGAGCGTCTAAATGTTATCACTGGGAGGGGATATCACTAGACTTGGAAGCAGATGGGGCGTCAGGGGCGATCTCGTAGGTGACGGGAGTGACGGCACGAAGCACTCAGTATGGGCCTATGTAGTGAGACAGCAGTATTTCTGACAGGCCAACCTGACGCGACGGAGACCATAGAAGCACCAAAGAACCAGGCGGGAAGTGCCCGTCTCAGTGTCGCCGGTCGTACAAACGCCTTTGACTCTCTTGGGAGTTCAGAAGGCGGTCACGGGCAACTTACCTTGCGTGGGCAGCGCGGGCGACGGCATCAAGTGCATATTCACTGGTGGGTGCCGCGTGAACAGGGAGGGTTGTGTCTAGGGGCAGTGCTGGTTCTCGGCCGAACAGAAGGAAAAATGGAGAAAAACCGGCTGTGTCGTGGCGCGAGGAATTATAGGCAAAGGTGACAAACGGTAGAGCGAGGTCCCAGTCAGTGTGGTCTGAAGAGACATACTTCGCGAGCATGTCTGTGAGAGTGCAATTAAGACGCTCCGTGAGTCCATTTTTTTGCGGACGGTATGACGTGGATAGCTTGTGCCGCGTGGCACAGGACTGCAGGATGTTCGCGATAACTTTTGACAGGAATGTCCGCCCACGGTCTGTGAGAAGTTGTCGCAGAGCTCCATGTAATAAAATCACGTCGCATAGAAGAAAATCGGCAACATCTGTGGCGCAGCTTGTAGGGAGCGCTCGGGTGACGGCGTAGCGCGTGGCGTAATCTGTGGCCACAGCGATCCACCTGTTCCCAGAGGTAGAAAGGGGAAAAGGACCAAGTAAATCTAAACCAACCCGAAAGAATGGCTCCGCGGGAATGTCGATTGGTTGAAGGTACCCAGCAGGGAGCGTTGATGGTGTCTTGCGTCGCTGGCATTTCTCACACGCAGCTACGTATCTTCGAACGGAGCGAGTAAACCCTGGCTAAAAAAAGCGTCGGCGGATCCGGTCGTAGGTACGTGACACACCGAGGTGACCGGCAGTGGGGAGGTCGTGAAGTTCGTGAGAACAGCCGAGCGAAGGTGTTTAGGGATCACAAGGAGTAATGCTGGGCCGTCGGGGTGAACATTGTGGCGGTAGAGTACGCCATCTTGAAGTGTGAATAAGCGAAGGGAACTGTCGGCAAGTGGCGATTCCAGGCGGTCAATGATGAAACGCAAGGACGGGTCACGGCGCTGCTCGTCGGCGACATGGACAAGTGGAAAAAGAGAGAGAACGCAGGCGTAGGTGTCAGGCTCAGACGTAGAGGTCGGGTCTTCGAATGGGTAGCGAGAGAGGCAATCTGCGTCCTGGTGTTGGCGTCCCGACTTGTACGTCACTGTGTATGAATATTCTTGTAGTCGGAGGGCCCAATGACCGAGCCGGCCTGTAGGACCCTTGAGCGACGAAATCCAACAAAGCGCATGATGGTCTGTGATTACTGAGAAGGGCTTGCCATATAACTATGGGCGGAACTTTGAAACAGCGCAGACGAGAGCAAGACATTCGGGCTCGGTAATCAAACAGTTGCGCTCTGCAGTTGTCAGGAGCCGGCTAGCGTAGGCT
Source organism: Dermacentor silvarum (assembly GCF_013339745.2). Classification (NCBI taxonomy): domain Eukaryota; kingdom Metazoa; phylum Arthropoda; class Arachnida; order Ixodida; family Ixodidae; genus Dermacentor; species Dermacentor silvarum. The sequence goes on from NC_051161.1 coordinate 123,713,505, forward strand.
ATAACGGGGTCGCGTCCGTGTTGGCGTTGCGCTAAGATGGCGCCGATCCCATAACCACTGGCATCGGTTCGGACCTCTGTAGGTGCGGACGGGTCAAAGTGGGCCAAGATCGGTGGATTGGTCAGAATCGTGATAAGGCGTGAAAATACGGCAGCCTGAGGGGAACCCCGCGTAAAAGGCACGTCTTTCTTCAGAAGTTCAGTGAGTGGTCGAGCGATTGCTGCGAAATCTTTCAAGAACCGTCTGAAATAAGAGCAGAGCCCCAGAAAACTCCGGACGTCTTTGACGGACTGAGGTACAGGAAAAGCCGTTACTGCTCGAACCTTCTCTGTGTCGGGTTGTACTCCGGAATCGTCGACGAGATGGCCGAGCACTGTAATCTGCCGGCGCCCGAAGTGGCACTCCGATGAATTTAATTGGAGCCCAGCCTTGCGGAAGACGTCAAGAATAGCTGCCACGCGCTCAAGGTGCGTATCAAATGTAGGAGAAAACACAAGGACGTCGTCGAGGTAACAAAGACAAGTTGACCATTTGAAACCTTGAAGCAGATAGTCCATCATGCGTTCGAACGTGGCGGGGGCATTGCATAAACCGAACGGCATAACCTTAAATTGGTAGAGGCCACCTGGACTGACGAAAGCGGTCTTTTCTTGGTCTTGCTCATCGACGGAAATCTGCCAATAACCAGATCGAAGGTCAATGAACGAAAAGTATTTGGCACCCCGAAGACAATCAAGAGCGTCGTCGATTCGGGGTAAAGGGTAAACGACCTTTTTAGTGATTTAGCCCTTGGCCAGACACTCAATCAAGTTTCAAGGCCATGCAGGCGCTACTGAACTTTTTAAAAAGTACGGGCCTGGACTGTAGGCTTTGAGCATGCCAAAGTGCTTGCCATATGTTTCATATCCTCCTTCTCTCATCATCGTCACCCATCATGCGTCTCTTTCTTCCCTCTTTCTTTCCCTCTTCCCCTTCCCCCAACGCAGAGTAGCTGGCTAGAGGAATTTACCTCAGGCCGACCTCTCTGCATTTCGCATCATTAAACTTATCTCTATCTCTATCTACAGTTTAGGTGGCGGTAATCAACGCAGAAACGCCACGTGCCATCTGCCTTTTGGACGAGCACGACCGGCGACGCCCAAGGACTCGAAGAGGGCTTAACAATGCCTTTGGCGAGCATCTTGTTTACTTCCTGCTGAATAAATAGCCGCTCTGCCCTGGACACACGATACGGTCGGCGGTGAATGGGAACAGCATCACCAGTGTTTATCCGATGCTTAACAAGGGACGTCTGACCAAGTGGGCGATTCTCAGTGTCAAATATGTCGCGGTAGGAAAGCAAAAGGCTATATAGGGTGGCTGCTTGGTCAGGGGCGAGGTCCGGAGCGACCATGGGACATAATGGGCCGTCGAGGTTTAAGGCATCCTGCGGGTAATCAGGAGGATCTGGAGACGCGTCGGCTGCAAAAGCAGTGACGTGGTCGTCTGTCACTGACCGGAGCGTGGCCACCACTATGCCTTCAGGTAACAATTCCTTCGCCAAGCCAAAATTGATAACGGGGGGACACATCCGATTAGCGGCAAGGGTAACGACGGAGAGTGGCAGAGATGTCGCGCGCCAGGAGGACATCACGAAGAGGACAAAAGAAGAGGAAGCTCGAGGCACAGCGTACCGGTGGAACAGTCGACGGGGGCAGTATGCGTAGTCAGAAAGTCGAGCCCGAAGACTAGGTTATGAGGGCAACTGGTCAGCACGGTGAACAGGACTGGAACTTGGCGGCCAGCAATTCCTACGCGAGCAGTGCACATACCACTGACGGCAACAGTGGCGCCATTGGCGACGCATACGGCTCGAGTGATGGCAGGCGTAAGAACTTTTTTGAGGCGACGACATAGGTTAGCGCTCATTATGGACACTTGGGCTCCAGTATCAATCAATGCCGTGAACGGAACACGATCTACGTCTACTTCAATTAGGTTCGCGTTCATGAGGAGCGTCACAGGAGGATTTGGACAGGACGAATGTGATGCAGCACTACCTCCAAGAGCTGCATGGCCTAGTTTTCCGTCCGGCGGTTTGGCGAGGAAAAGCGGCGAGGTTGCGGTGACGGCGATCGCCCGGAGCAGCCGCTGTCACGGGTATCAGAAGTAGGGTACGGACGGCGAGGTGAGTAACGGCGAGTGTCGGAGTATGGGCGAGGAGCAGGAAATGAGCTCCAGTACGGCGGCATCCAGGTGGTGCGGCAGTGGCGGGATACGTGACCAACTTGGTGGCAGCGGAAGCAGATCGGTTTGTCGTCTGGGGTTCGCCATTCAGCAGGATTGCGTGGTCTGGGAGCGAAATACTGGTCATTAATGGTTGTGGGCATAGGAATCGCTGCCGAATCAGGTCGTGAGACAGAGCAGGCGGTAGAGATGCCAAGGTTTGCAATTTCTTGCCGCACAACTGCTTGTATTACGGGAATAGTGGGGGCCGCTGGGTCACAGGTACCGTCGAGGGGTCGTGGGTGAAGAGGGGCCGGACTCGCCGCTTCAATCTCACGGCGAACGATTCGCGTGACGTTCTCTTAAAATGGTCGTGTGGCAGGAAGAGCGGAGCAAGAGGACGTGGCAGGGGTGTTTGGGAGCCGGGAAAACTGTGGGACGACGCGGCGGCTTTTGGCTACCTCGAAGCGGCGGCATTCTTTTACGATGTCGTCGACAGTAGAAACGTCGTTATAGAAGAGCAAATTGAAGGAGTTGTCCGCTATGCCTTTTAAGATATGGCCCACCTTGTCAACCTCGGTCATGTGCTCGTCGACATTCCCGCAAAGCGCGAGCACTTCCTGTTTGTAGGAGACATACGATTCTGTCCACGAGTGGACACGGGTAGCAAGCTCTTTTCGCGCAGCCTGTTGGCGACCTGACGGATTGCCAAATAGGTCGCGAAGCCTCTCTTTGAAAATGTCCCAGCTGGATAGCTCAACCTCATGGGTGCGAAACCAGACACGCGGTGTCCCGTCCAGATAAAAGATCACATTGGCAAGCATGATGGTAGAGTCCCAGTGGTGGCTTCGGCTAACACGCTCATACATAGTGAGCCAGTCGTCGAACGTCAACGCCATTTTGGCCGGAGAATGTCCCAGGATCACGGAGACTAGGAACCGTAACGTACTTTGTGGTTGGCGCCGCAGGTGTAGGTGGCGACGGGGTGCTTCCATCGGAAGCCATGGCTGAGAAGACGTCGGTGCAGCCGCTTCGGAGCTCCGTGGCGAGGACGGGGAACGTTCCACCTCCACCACAATGTTACGCGAAGGACGAGTCAGTAAGATGAGCAACTATTTGCAGGTTATATTTACAACAGCGGTTGCAGCGCTGACCGGTTAGATACACAGCGCGAGCCCAGCTCGTTCTTCCTCCTCTTTTCTCGAGTGATGGCGCCCGCGCGCCTCGTTCAAAAAATCAAATACCACACGCGTGTAGCAATATCAACGCTCAAATAACAATGAGGTAAAGGGCATCCCACTTGAAGGCGAACCACTAGTCGTTGTGAGGCAAATTGGCGAGCTGATTAAGGAAGAGGTCTCAGTGGCTGATATCGACATCTGCCACCGAGTACCTACTGCTCGACATGATGAAGCAAATATCATTGTTCGGTTTGTGCGCAGAACCAAGAGGAATGCCTTTCTTAGCAAAGCTAAAAGAAGCAGAATGGATACAAAGGCACTGGGCTTTCAATCGTCCTCAAAGGTGTTCGTATACGAACACCTCACACGGTTTGGCAAACGACTTCTTGGTGCCGCAGTAGAAAGGAAGAAGGAATTGAAATGGCGGTTTTATGGACGGCTGGCGGCAAGGTGTTCGTACGCAAGGACCCTGTTTGGAATCGCCAGTATGGAAGTCGTTGATAAGATGACAACGTGAGCGCCATGGCTTACTTTTCTTTTTTTACAGTTAGTTTCACAGTATGAACTGCACATATTATGAGACCCAGTCGTTCAATAAATTAGTACCTCATACCAGTAAATTGCTAAAAATGTTTCACCTAAACGTGCGGTGCATAAAAAACAGTGGACAAACTGAATTGCTTATTCGGGTCAATAGCGCACAATCTTGATATCCTATTGTATTGTGAAACATGGCTTACTGTGAATGATATCCCCCGCACTGTGAAAATACACATACCATGGGTCAGTAACAACAAAGTGCAGAGCAGGTGGCGTGGCTGTCTATGTTAAACAGTGCCTTGTACATGAGATAATACCAGAATTTTCACTTGTAACGAATAATTTAGCTGCTAGCTGTTTATTTTTCTTATTTCTCATGGATAGTGACGTCCCGCTTCGTATCTTAGACAACATTACCATCCGACGTTGGCATACTTTCGCCAACACAATGAGCTGAAGGGTTCGAAAAACCATGGGCGCAGAAACTACGCCGCTTCGACATAGTTCTGAATTGAAACTACCACCAATATAAGAGAAAGCGGAGGCTAATAGCACGAAATAGCGCATCGAATCGCCCAACAGCCCTAACTCTTCATGATAAGAAACTTTCACAAATTTTACCGTTGTTTCATCTGTCACGGAGAACTGCAGCCTCAAAAGTTTCTGGAAAATAATCATCCGCTGCCCTATGAACGAGGGAAAGCTCAAACTAAAAAAAAAAAAAAAACTGATGCCGGTGCTCAAAACACATCAATGTGTTCAGATCCGGAAGTTTCCGGACTTTGTTCCGTTTTTGAAGAAGGCAAGTGCAGCAGCAAGATTTCCAGTGACAAAAGCACACGGGAATGTACTTGCTCTGAAAACAGTGAAACAAACAGTCGACACAGTGCTACTTCTATCTGGCAAGTCCAAAGGAGACATAAAATTGTAATATGCTAGATGGCTTCTGGTGATTTCGTATTACCCAACGTAAGTGACTGGCCGTTTGAGCCGCCAAGCCTTCACAGCCAACCCTCCCCTGGGAGTAGAGCACTGCACGGCACGTTGATCTGCCCGCCCGAGCCCGATCAAAACTTTTATGGCTGGCGAGATCCGGGCCCGGCCCGGGCCCGAAAATAATCTACGTTACCCGCCCGGCCCGGCCCGCCACCCCTTTACCTTAGGCCCGAGCCCTGCCCGAGCCCGACTCGAAACCGGCCCGAACCCGGCCCGAGACCGAAAAATCTATGTTTTTCAGAGTTGAGACGACCGAGAATAACTCGCTGCACGTTACATGCACACCACCAGAAAGCCCGAGCCTGGCCCGGGCCCGCGTCAAAAAACCCGAGCCCGGCCCGGGCCCGGGTCAAAAAGCACATGCCGTGCCCGAGCCTGGCCCGAGCCCGAGAAAAAACTGCTCTACCCGGCCCGGCCCGGGCTTTCGGGTAAGCCCGAGCCCGTGCAGTGCTCTACCTGGGAGTACGCGGCACCATCTTAGCTGAGAATTGAAACCCAAATATCGCAGGCTTTAAACAAATGTTTTTTTCGGTTGCTTTGGAATGCTTGTGATGAATAGAGTGCAGGTAAGCCTTTGTGCTAAGTATATTATTTACTAGACTTAGCACAAAGGCTTACCTGCACTCTACTCGTGGTCACGGAATCCCAGGAGACATGTCGCACGTTTCTCAAGAGGCACGTGACTGCGGCTAGCCTCGCGATAATCCCCAAATCCTTCAACCACCGTCATCGCCTACTCCCGTGCCCGGGCCACGCGGGGGTACAGGTAAACGAAAGGTTAACGCGTTAGCTCTAGAGTTTACTAACCAAGTGACGGCATCCTCTTCTAACCCCAACCACTCGCACTATCCCTCACAATATTCCACCAATTTAAATGCCAAAGACATCCTTGCTCATCAGCGCGGAGTGCGGAGAAAATACCTGCCGCCTCAATCACGACTTAGCGGGGAAGAGGCGGCCGATTGGCGTAAAATACAGACCGGGGTATTCCCCCCACTTAAAATTGCTAAACGCCATGTATCCCACTCGTGATAGGGCCAACTGTTCTTTGTGCGGTGGCATACCTCCCCTAATACATTTAAGCTGGGAGTGCACTAAGCACCCTCATAGGCAAAATACCAGTAACACAATGCAGCAGTGGGAGGCACAGCTCGCCCGCTCCGACCTGGCAAGACGAAAATCCTTATAATTAGCCAGGTCAGGCCGGCGGCAGAGGCCAGTGGGGCCCTGGACTGAGAGGCTCCCGTCACCCCTCCTTAAAATCTTTTCTATTGCAGTAAAGTTTTTACTATTATTATTGTGCTAATTCTAAGAGGTTACAATTGTGAGTGCGTAGTGATACAGGCACATGTTTGCGACATACTTTTTTCCGTAAAGCAGTCTGTGTTTATAGCCTACAATGTGACCTTTGCCGCATTGGTCCCCATTCTGCAGCACTTAATCGTAGTTAGTGTGCACTTAAGTCCGGATATAAACCAGTGGGTAGTGCAGTCAACGTGTGCGTGACGTTATAGTTTCCTAAGCGCATTCTGAAGATGACCCCAGATATAACCACTTCACCAACCAGTACACTTTACATTTAGTTGACAATAAGACTGCTGTTTTTTTATCTTTGCTGAAAAGTTCAGAATGTTTCTCAAATAGGCTCAAAGCAATTTACTAAAGTGCAGAGTAGCGTAATTTAGGTTATAGTTGTACTGTTCCCGACGACGCTCTTGTCTAGACGGGAAAGAAAATCTATACTGACCCCAAAATCGTCTGCCTGCCACAACGAAGCGCCATTGGGTTACAGTTGTACTTTTGTTTCGGACGACCATCTTATCTGCTTGACAAATAAAAATCCATACTGACGTCAAAATTTCGTGCCTTCCACAACAAAGCACCATAAGATAGCGATAGGGTTAGTTCGTGATGCAGAATGTTGAAGTGTCCTCAATGGCCTCATTGAATATTCACAACATTCAGGCGTGGAAGTTTCCCGATTTCGTTCCACCAGTAAAAAAGGCAATTGCTGCCTCCGTCTGAAAAATGCAGAGCAGACACCAAATTGCGGTTATGCAGGTATGCAGGACGGCTTCTGGGGTTTCTGTGTCGTCCTACATAAGTGACGTATTGTGAGACACCAAGACTTCACAGCCAACAATCTCCTGGGTATACCACACAGGATCTTATGTTTGTCGCCCTCTAGAATCCGACCGGCTTCTTTGGACTGTATGAAAGCCTGTGCGATGAATTATTTGATAATTGAAATCGAGATATCGGTAGCATCGAAATTGTGCTTTCAAAGTTTGTTACGGAATCTTTGTGATCAGCGAATAGAGTGCACGTAAGCCTTTTTGCAAACTCTAAGAGGTTACAATTGTGAGTGTATACTAAAATAGGCACACGTTTGCGACAGACTTTCTTCCGTAAGGCAATGTGTGTTCATAGCCTACAAGGCCATCTTACCGCCTCGGTTACCATTCTGCAACACTTAATCGCAGTAAGTGCACACTTAAGTCCCGACATACACCAGCGGGTTGTTCAGTCAACGTGTGCGCGACGTTGTAGTTTGCTAAACGATATTCTGAAGTTGACGCAAGATAGAACCACTTGACCAACAAGTACACTTTACATTGAGTTGACAATATGACTGCTTTGTGTTTCTCTTTACTGAAAATGTCAGCGAGTTTCTGAAATTGGCTTAAAGCAATTTACGAAGTTCGAGAATAGCGTAATTATTCTTTCCTACACATATCCCATTGTGAATCAAGTTATGCACAAAACTACATGAAGTCATGGCAAGGTACAGCCAATACCTACCAATAATAACTGTGCTATTGCACATAAGAACACAATCACTTAATGTGTCCAATGTGAACGTGAGTTTACGAGAAGAAGCGGCTATCCACGTCACTAATGTTTTGCGTTCCCAATTAGTGTCACACGACTCTGCAGTGGTAGGCACGTGCGACCGGCATTGGCATTCACTGGATCATTTTTGGCTAAAAAGACTGCCATGGGCGGTGACTACATGGAAACTGTTGGAGGCTACAGAGTTCCGAACCTTCATAAGTATCACCATGCGAAAGGGCATCAAGACCAATGTCTTATTAAGAAATGTCGGTAAATCGGCGTTAACGTGCCTAGACCGGACTTTTCGATCCGAGTTTTTAGTTTACCAGGTGGACTGGATTTTGGTGGAGTCCGACGAGGAGTCAAAGAAAATGCTGAGTAGATACGTTTCGCAGACGTCTTTCAAAAATTTCAGCTGTGACCTAAATCACTTGGAACATAGCTCCAACTTGTCAACAAATGTGTTTCCGACACTCTTCTCCAGGGGTTGCGATGAGAATGAAAGCAAGCGAATGACTGCGAAACATTCGGAGCTGAGAAACAAGGTTATCCGAGCCGCCTGCATTGACATACCGCATTTCAGGCCTGCCGACAACAAACCCAACTGCAACTCATGGGAGACGGATGTCATATTTGATGCGTTGAAGTTTTACAATGTTACCGTAGTTCAGACCTTTTACACCAGTTCATCTTTCCTAATTAAAGACATGTTCTATGCCCGTGTTGACATTCACCGAAATATAGGCGCCGCCACTGAGGCAGGTGCTAGAGATGTCTATCTCCCAGGGCTCATAACGTACTGGTATGAAAGCTTTTACGCCAAGCGCAACGGCCCAGCGATGCTGTCCTTCTACAAACTCTTGCAAGAGTCCAAACTTTGTCTTGCCCTCGTTTCCGTGACCCTTACGTTCGCCTTGCTGTTTTTCATGGCAGCTGACTTAGATCGCGTGAGATACTGGCGCATGAATTCAACCGTTGATTCTTTTACGTTCCTCGTGGCCGCTTTGTACTCCACGTCTTATTCTATTCCCCAGATAGGCCGCTGGACCGGCTTGTGCCGTTTCGTGTGCACCCTTTGGCTTTTGGGCATGCTTCCGTTTTCAAATTACTTTCGAGGTGAGCTCGCATCTCGTGTGACCTTGCGCGCATTTCCCGAACATCTCGACACCCTGGCGAAACTCGAACGTGCATTGGACGAAAAGCGAGTGGCTCCCTGCGTGGTCAAAGATTCATTCGTTCACCAGCGCATGGTGCGTAATGATACTGTCGACAACATAAATCAAAAGCTTCGCTTGGCATTTAAGGCGCACGAAGTCCGTGAGAAGCTCGTGCAACGGACGTGGGTACATTGTCTAAAGTGCGCTCTCAGGGAAGACCGCATCTGCTTGGGCATCTCATTTCCAAAGTGGTTCTACAATCCTTACAAGCGAAGTGTCGTAGAATCTCGGGAGCACCTCTATCCTGTCTTTTTGACCAACGCTGTTCGCAAGAACTACCCACATCGAGCTGCTTACCGCGACTTGGTAAGACGGATAATCGAAACAGGGCTGCTCCGTCTACCGGAAAAAATGATAAAACAAGCTATCTTGATAAATTATGAGGAGCAACTTTTGGTCGAACTGAGACCTCTCAAACTCGAAGAGCTTGCCTCCTTTTTCAGTATGTTCATTACGTTGCTGGCACTCTCAGTCGTTGCTTGTGTACTGGAGATTGTCGCTCACAGAAAAGTAAGCCTACTGATCAAGGTCCTTGCATAAGTGCTACATTGATCATCGCACACTACGGCGAAACTCCGATATGAGCGTATTCCCCTGTGGCAAATGGAATGTTGCTTTGTCGTAACATGGTCGTAATCAACTCCTTGTCTATGGTATATCGTCGAGTTTAATCTGACATTGTGGTAATACGTCATGGTGCTGACAACATAAATGTCTGTGTGAGATATCAACTTTGCTGCAACGGATACGCAGAAATTTCAAGCATTACAGCGTAAACGTCTGCCGCAATGACGGCTATAATTTCTCTATGCGTGAAAGTTGTCACTAGAAAAACGTATGTTCTTCCGTGGTTTTCATGTGGGGTTCTTCATTGTTACATATGCGGAAGTGTACCGGACTCATTATATCTAAAGCAATGTGAAATCGCAAGAGCTGCACACAGTTGGCGAGTTGTAAAAACATGCCTTCTTTTACAAAACCCCTGCATTACCGCCGGCGACGACCTCTGGTAGTTATAAAGGAAGGGTCGATTAACATTAGGATAGTATAAGTAATTAACAGCCTAAATTAGTTCCATAAAATATTTAAACTTCGAAAACAAGTAATATGTGGCACATATAAGTCTTTCCTGAGGGGCCATGTAATGAAATTTTGTTGTTAAGAAAATCAATATATTAGCGATACTTGGTTATGTCTTGAAATCCTGTACAAGGATTACTATGTCGAAGTTCTGCCGGATGTTATGTGGTGTCGCACTTTCACATGCCGTATTTTACTGTTTAGTTAAACTTTTTAGTTGGACTTTATACTTATGTAAATGAACTGCATTACCCAATCTAAGAAGCAACTGCGGTGTGCTTTCGCACGTAAATTGAGGCAGGCTTATATTTTCCTTATTTAAGCCTGGTTTCGCAATTATTTCTGTAAATACAAAGTTGCTTCGATTATTGGCCCCGAAAAAGGGAGCCTTTTCAATTATATTATGTTTCAACACTCATGCATTTTCACAGTAAACCATTTGGTATGATCTGCGTATTTTTCTTTAAATTTAACGTTTTTCCTATTCTCTAAAGCGTTCGCTACAACGGGGTTATGAACATTTGCGCGCTTGAATAATATGTTGGTATTTTTTCAAGCATAGAAATAAAGACCCTGTTAATTCGGTTTCTTAATAAATCTGAGTCAATAAAGGCGCGAATATATTTGCTGGCAGCAATTATTTGATATCTAAATGTTCCGCGTGTTCTTGTCAAGCAATCTACCTTAGGCATATGAGGCATGAAGTTCTGCAATAATTTCTTGCACTCACATAAAAACATTGATTCCACTACACCAAGATTTCAACACTCGGGAAAATTGTTCCGCAAATATTTCCGTTATTGGTAGCGCGAGAAGCTGGCATTAGTGTAGTGTGCCTTTACAGTTGAATTCGCTCAGGGAAATAATTTCTAATATTACATTTCCGCTATTTACCTTCCGGTCTTACTCTGCTCGCATCATTCGATTTTCTTATCAAACTTTGTGCTTTCAAAGATTCAAGCCGGCCAGGTAGGTCAGTTCTCATGTTCAGTTCAAGTAGGTCAGGTCGGTTTGCATAGGATATATGGGCTAAATGAGCCGCGTAGATTCTCTGTTAAGGAAACGCTACGTAGATCTAAGGCTTTCTCCTTTCTAGTTGGACAAAAAATGGATAGGGTACAGAAAAATAGTCCGGTACGATGACTCATATTAGCCAACAAGTTATATCAACAACTTCGTCAAGAAGGAATGGAAATACATTATACTACTTGATCTTAATCTCAAGCCGTTCTACTGTATATATGCTCTTTTCCTGACGCCACAATAATAGTTTCAGAAATGGCTGTTCGATTAAGTTGCGCACTCAGCTGTAATATTTATTGACCATGGACATTAGCGTTGTTTTTGTTACGCCGTTTGTTAGTATGATAACCACAGGAAACTTGTTTTATCCCGATAGCTTTCATGGGTTTACTTGCCCCTAGTCGCCTAGAAGGGTGCCGAGATTCCCGGTGCCCATCGCAGAAATGCGATTGTGTGTCGAAAAAATATTGCAGCGAAAGAAGAAAAAGGAGTTCCGTGAGAATTCGAGCGCTGCACATGCAGAGTGCCGGTGGGAGATTCAGACTTTCAGCTATCCGTTGGTGTTACAGAAAAAAAGAATGCTGAACCTGCAGAATAAATTTTGAGCGTTAGATGCAATCTTCATGACTAACCTATAAAACAGGGCCGTGGTGACAAAACTTAGAGGAATGTGGCTTTTAGAAGTAAAACGCCGGATACGAAAGAGTACGCAGTATCCAAAGGATGCGTTAGCGTGCTTGGTAGAAAAAAAATCTCTATGCGGTTCCCAGCACCAACGTGCGCACACATGCACAAACAAACACGTCTCCGATTAGAGAAGGCACTAATTAAAATTTTCTACTTCTAAGATGGAGATGAGTGCTGCGCCTGAGGAAATCTTTACTAGAACCGTGACTGCAAGAGACAGTCCTATGCTATCTGCGCATATTATAGCACCTAGCTATCAGCTAATTATTCAAATTCGATTATTGGACGAACCGCAAACCTTACTTGGATTTTGGAAAGGAGTTTTGAACTATTTTGTGTACGAGGAGGAGTATTGGCGGACATACATGTTTCATTTCAAGCTAAGTGTCAATTTTGGCCAATCAGTTTTGGAGAATCCCGCAAGGTGGAGTATGTATCATAAAAGGGAAAAATTGTCATCCACCCGAATGTAGCACGAAACTACGAAGGAAACACATACGTGTCTTCGCATACGTGTCTTCGCAGTTGAGGAAAATTCATCCAGGTCCGGAGCACTTGCTTGCTCATCCCGGAACAGAATGAATTTTTCCTCAACTGCGAAGCGTTCTTTTTGAGAAGCCCGTATATGTTTGCTTTGTAGCTTCGTCCTTCATTCGGGTGGATGAGAATTATTCCATTTCGTAAGGGTAGATTTGTACGACAGTAAAATCTCAAACACAACCTGATTTGTTGATCTGAGAGCTTGAAATCACGTTGGAGCTTTCGACGCATTGGACCTATCCTGAGCATTTAACAATGTACTTAAACGCAACTTTAGATTTGTAGATAACTGAAACACGATAACCTTTGTGCACGGCAATTTTTATCTACGGACGCGAATGGTAGGAACCATCATTTCGTAAATATGAACACACTAGTATTATTCCCCGATCAAATAATGTGTGCGTAAATGTTTCAGGAGGGCGTTTGTGTATTTCAAGTTGTTACCACATTTGCAAGTGCTGAGAACACTATGGGTTTGTAGATTGCAGTTATTTGTATATGACAAATTTTCGGGCATGTTTCTTCTATGAAGCCCTGTTTGTGCAGCCTCTTCCCTAATATTTTACAATCATACTGTGTACTCGTGCATTCGCTAATACACATTGACCTGATATTTATTGCATCAGCCAAGTGTCAGAGTTGTTTGCAGCATGGCGTACTAAATTATCACAGTATGGAAGGGATAATCACGTATATAGAAAACCCCAAATTTTGTCAGGGAAAGCTATGGGTAAACAGAGCTGTCCGGGAGACTGTACGGCGCGTTGAATGTATCACTTAAATATGCTGAAACAGCGTAATGAAATACCAAAATGCCAAGTCGAACACTTTGCTTTAAATATGCTGATGCCGTCCAGTGAGGATGCCACGGAAATGGCACGACATTTAGTGTGATAACGCGAGAGTGTATCACCATTTCCTTAAGCCCGACGCTTGAAGGCAATCTATGACGACAAAGATGTGCGTTCCATTAGCGAATGTGAATCTGAGTTCCACAACGTCGATGCATCGCTTTACAGTCATGTCAGGAGCTGACGACATGTGCTTCAAGACGAGCGGTAGATTTGCAAATGTAAAATTGCACATTGCGCTCCTGAAAACTCATCCCTCCGCTCGCAAGAGTGTGTGTTAGGGCAATATTGTTGAGATGTGATGTTTCAGCGATGGTGGCCCATATCGGATCTGGCATTGGAGCTACGTATTTCGTCTGTGTATGCCATGTGGTGTTGCCAGCAGTTAGAGAATGTGCACACTCAGTACGCTAGCTCAATAGAGGAATGGCAAAAACGAAGGCATTTATTGAGCGATTATTGTCCCCGAATGCAAAGCAACACAAGTGAAAACGATAGCTGCAAGAACTGGCAGCGATTGTCGCATAAAATCGCACTGCTCGTGTTCATCTTCTATTTATGCGTATCTGATCGTTTATTGGAGAATGGAAGCTGGTTCTCTTGTTTGTTCGCGAATGTGTCACAGGGTTCCGAACATATGCACTCACAATTTGAAATTGATTGGTCGATTTTCACCTGCGCTCGCGAATGCTTCGAACGATGCGCACGCCTTCAGCGAGAGCAATGACATCAAAACAGTGATGCTTCGAATGAATTACTGATCATGGGATATACAAAAATAGACCACGAGCAATGTGTTATGATTACGTTTGTCCCTCACCTTAAAGTAGTTGTCAAACCGCTGATACACACTCATGAAATGCTTGATGCATTTTAGTCACGTGCTGTAACCTCATGTTCTGTATCAAAGTAATTGTTCTGAGCTTTGAGCAGCATTTTGAGATCTTGCATTTGTGCTCTTGGAGTGTCCTTCGGTTACTGTAAGCGTTTTATGACACGACGCCACAATTCCTCTCTTACATTGCATTTACCGAATACCTTTCTTGTACCAAGTGCTATTGTTGGTTGACGTGCTCCATTTACAATGCTTAAGTCTTGTTGTCTATACATTCAGTCAATGTCTAGGTGAACAACACTGGAAAGTATTTGCTGTACTTTGAAAATAGCTTAGCAATTATTTCGCTTCTTCTTACCCTCAGTTCACAAGCAATGTAACAGCTCCTTTCTTAAGTTTGTGTTGCTATTCACTGAGAAATTTTTGAAGTTGAAGAATATGTTAAACGTGTGAATAATGCTACCAGAATTTGTTGATTATTAGAGAATAGATTAGTGAATTAGTACAAAGGATTGCACAAACCAGCGCTTTGTTGTAACATTTAATCGTAGTCGCTGTTTTCTTAGGCAGCTGACCGGTGACCTCTCACCAAATGACACTGCAACGCACTTGCTTGCTCATGTTTCGTTTTGTTTTTTGGATTGTGCGTGCGGCAAATAAACTACATATGAGCAAAACATCGTGTCTGCTTGGTATTTTTTTCCTGGAGCTAATTTCTTGGGATATCTCTCACTTTTTTGCGGTCGACGGTGGTCGCATTTTCCCAGTACACACATTGGTGCTGAAGCAAATAACGCTTGCTCACGCGCAACGTAGTTGCGAAGCGCGTTCGTCACCGAAGGCCAACAAGTGTAGCTCTTTGAGACGCGCGTACTGTTGCGTGATAGCTCTGGGGCGCCTATTAGGTGCTACGGTATATCGCTCGGAAAGGATAGCCTTCGTCTTCTTCCACCGTTGCCTGTCACCACACCACTAACTTACGCTGCAGTTCTTGCCAGACCACAGGCCTCATATCCTTCTGGCACCTACCACGCCACCGGGTCCTACACGTCGCAGCCACCCTCATGCACGGTGCCCCATCCTCTTTTGCCCACCGGACCATCTGTCGTTAGCTCATGGCGTAACTTTGATAACCGGCCTATATGCTTGACATGTGGTCTTTCGGCACATATAGCCCGCCGTAAAAGTGTTTTCTTTCCGAGCGTGAAAGAAGCCCGCGAATACACGCAAAATTGCCGCGCGACATGCCGCTCGAAGCACTTTGCGTGTATTCGCGGGCTTCTTCACAGCTCGGAAGAAGACTTTTATGTAGCACGTATTGAGCAACAGAAAGCTGTATAGGGAGTTTCTCATGTTGCGCTACAAGTTTCTGAGTGACGCGTTTCATCTAATTATAATAACTGAGAATTTGAATAATTAATTAGGAATAATTGTCTAATTAAGGGAAAGGAAAAAAATAACCTTAGTATATTCAAGTGACGGCAAACAACATTACCTTGGTTCTGTCCAGCTACGTAGCATTTGCATATTTTTAAACCCTGCGGCATGATAGTTGGGAAACCTAGCTGTAAATATACGCCCGGGTATAACAAAATGTTATGTAGAATTCGTTATACACATATAGAATAAAACTCCGCGATCGTGCTTGCGTGCCCCATGGAGACATGCCTGACTGCAACAGCAAAACATGCGACTAAAGGAGCAGAATAAGCTTCCTATCTGGTTATACGTTTTATGGCATACTATACCCGGTTACTTCCGCACATATGAGGCAGTTTTAGCAGAACGTTTTCTTCTCTCCGCTCCGCTCTGCCAGCGTGCGCGGGCGCAGTGCGCATGCGCCGCACGCTTAGCCGCGAGCGCGTGAGCGGAGGGCCGCCTCCGTTCCGCTAGAAAGCTAGCCCAGCGGAGCGCGCCAGCGCGGCGAGCGAGACAGACAAAATGGCTGTCCTTGGTGCCTGCGAGTGCGAGTATCTGCTCTGGCGACACAGCTGCTGTGCGCCCAGAGCGCAAGCACTTTCGCAAGAGCGAAGATTTGTGCCTTCTACGTGAAGTGGTCGCAGTTAATCCGTTCGGAGACCCACGCTTGTGGGAGGACGTTTTAAAAAATGGCATGGCAGCTGTAAACCGGGAGCGCACGCTGCGAGCCATAAGAGAGTGCACGGAGCTGCTTCTGGGATATTTCCGGCGGAAAGACACGGCCAACCTCCGCAGATAAGTGAATTTGTGTCTAATCGCTCACTATTTTGTGTGGCACGAGGCATAATTAGCCTTGATGGCTCAGAGTGACGTCGCGCCACGGCTTGCGAGCGCGGCGGCGACGACGCTGCGGGCTATATGGCATGCATGTTTTCGTGACACCAACTAAGTGGCCAACATGCGCTTTGCACTACTGCCAGGTCTGGAACAGAAGAGCAGTACGGAGAGCTGCAGCAGCTCCAGCAAGAAGTATCCGACCTGGCCCGGGAACACGGCTACGAGCCTCGGACTAAGCCGAGAAAAGGAAATGGGACGGCGGGGAAGCAGGCTAGGCAGGCTCCACTCTCAGCCACCGCCGAACTGCGTGTCGCGCAGCAGCTGAGAGACTCCGCTGCCGACTGTTTGCTTGTGACTTCGCCAGAAAGTCAGTCCGGAAATGGAGAGACGAGTAGTGAGCGGTGTAGCCTTACAATTTCACTGACGTTATCACTGCCTGCGGTGCTGCTTTATTTAAATGTGTACTATAATGCAAATAGCTCTTCTGCACTCTTCCAGGTGATAACAATTATTTGACACCTATAAGCATGCATAATTGCTACTTAGGGTTTGGTGGCTGTTTGTTGACATGTTTACAGCGCCAAGATGACGAAAATTATGCTCTAGAGCATAGTTGAGTGCTTATTGTATTATCCGACAATTATAATGGTGTGGGCCTTGAGTGGATGCTGTAGGTTAGATTCACATGCGCTCAAGTTAAGTGCTCAAATGAGTACATAGACAAAGCGATGATAGCTTTGGTTGCAGCTACTTTGCTGACTGCGTTAGTGTATTTATGATGAAGTAGCAGAATTCACTGCTCATTTAAAAGATGCCGGTGTGAACATCCGTGGTTTTATTTGTTTTAAGGAGAGCAGCCAGTTGCTAGTATTGTCTTTCGTTTTTGTAATTTTTTTTTCATGTGTGCTGAATCAAGCCTGGCTGCTTGATGTGCACATTTGACCAGTCGATGATCACAACAACCCGCACGGCGTTGACGACTTTGTACAACGAGCACTCTCGCGAGGTACCCTTCCAAGCGCCTCATCGCCATTAGAAGACCACCAGAAACGCCTCGCGCCTGGCGAAATAGCGCGTGTCTCTCGTGCACACACACGCGACAGCGCCCGAGTCCCCCGGCCAATGAGAAGTCAAGGCGTGGCTCCTAATCATCGGGGGCGCATGAGAGTCAAGGCGTGGCTCCTAATCATCGGGGGCGCATGAGAGTGTGTTCGGCGTAAGGACGTGGTGGGTTGTGGAATAGGCTCCAGTTAACTCCGCTTGCGAATTGTGTGAATGTGTTTTAGTCTTGAGTTCCCGGGCACAAGTTCACCCACAATAAACCAGTTTGTTTAGTGTGCTTCATAGAAGAGTGCTACAATATAACCTCTCGATGGCGAACTGACATTTATACTGCTTCGCTGTTGATGCGCATGCATTGATTGGCGAAAAAGACCATAATAAAAGCGTCCACGTTGCTTACATTAACTTGCAGCCGATCTAATGAGTTGGAATCTATGTACAGCGAATCTTTATGTTAGTGCATAAAGAGTCGACACACACACACACGCACGCACATATGCACGCACACACATGCGCACATACACACACATACGCGCATACACACGCGCATACACACGCCCATACACACGCGCATACACACGTACACACACACACGTGCGCACACACACACACACACACACACACACACACACACGCACGCACACACACGCGCGCGCGCGGGCGAGCGGGCGGGCGCACACAAATTGTTAAGCAGAGTTGCTGACTCCTAGCGAATACGAAGGACGCCTTGTACATATCGAGGTTGCTGAGGCACCATACGCATATCGTAGTGCAATTCCGATACAATCTATCCGCAAGAAGCATTTACTTCAGCATTTAAACTGCACCGCCGCCGATGCGCGAAGGCATGCTTCGGGCTGTTTTTTTTTTTCTTTACTTCACGCGGCTGGCGCCGCCGCTGCTGCGAATGCGCAGGAGGCGAGCGCCATCTGGTGGTGGTACAAGAAACCCAGCGGCGCGCGCGCCACGCGTACTCTGCTGTGATTGATTGACCTATTCGGGAATAGAACAGCCAGAATGCAGCCATGGCCACGAAGCCTGGCGACGTTCGCAAAGAAAAGCTTCGCTTTCAAAACATTTGTAGGTCCCACAAGATGGCCAACAGGGAATATTCTTTTAGGATAGTCTTCAAACAGTCGTAAAGAAGCAGACGTACGTCGTGGAATTCTCGATTGCTTTTCATTGTGTCTTGACGATTGCGCAAGTGGTTCGTCCCGTTGCCGGGGTTGTTAATCGTGCTCGACGGAACGTTGAATAGGAGCCTTGAGTGCATGTAGCTTTGACTGCCAACCGCAGAACAGCCAGCCAGGCAGAAGCACTGGCTAGAAGAATTGGAGTGAAGAATTGTATGATGGGAAATGGTAAATGTATTGACACCTTTTGACGCATGAGGTTCTCACTTGTCTTTCTTTTCAGTGATTTGGATAACCACAAAACCACTGTAATGTAAAATGACCTTCGTTGTAAGGAATTCATTGCAATTCAAACGTGCGCTTCCATTGGTTGTGGTAATATTTTCATACATACTTCTGTTGTATGTACTAAAACATGTTTTGCCCTTCAGATGATATTCTCCAGAAAACTGACGGCATGTTCTAACCACAGTATTTATTTCAGGAAGTACACCAGAGAAAGAATTTCTGCTCAATGCAACATACCCAGTATTAAATGCCACAGGTGATTGTTTCACTTTAGGTCACTCGGGATTACGGAGAACTGGTAAGAACGCAGCGCCTGACCTATCATTTCCTACTTTTCTTTACAAGTATTTCTTTTCCTGTTCGCGCAACGATGCTTTCCTCAAACTCTAACACTTTTCTGCAGCTGAATCCTTCATGCAAAAGAATTAATCGTTTTGCATCGTGCTCATGCCGCATCATCAAAAGGAAAATATGAATTTCCCTGTTCTATGATGTCGCACAAAACAACTTTAGGTATAAAGGGACACTAAAGCTAGACCTGGTGCCACGTTTCAATGATTGATTTCTCCTTGAAAATGTCAAAAGTGCATATTTCTGTACATACCTAAAGTAACATGAAGCAAACATTAAATGAAGCCAAGTAAAGCGTTTGGAATATTGACTGTTTATATTATTTCAAATGTGGAAATGGTGAAACAAATAAATGGTAAAGAATGTTCACAAAAATATATGCGCCCCAGGTGGGAGCGCAAGGTAAACTTTCCAAATTACGCATCAATACTTCATTTTTATTATTTATTCATGAAATACTGCAGAATAAAATTTGGTTGTTCTGGGACAGGCATTCAATAGATAAACAACGACGGACACATCAAAAAACAGAAAACAAAATGTTAACATTAGTGTACGGATCCCATGTAATAGTAGCATATTCTAGTTTAGGTCTAATAAGAGTAACATAACTAATTTCACACTGGCTGGTGAATTACTGAGCTTCTGACGTAAAATACAGAGTCTTCGAAAAGCGGAAGAGCAAACAATGTTAATATGTAATATGCAATATGGTAATATGTGAATGTTACACCTAGGTATTTGTAGTTATGAACTTGCTTTAGCAGGGCAGAGGCCAGTGTGTACTCGTATTGTATCGCGTTTTTTATTGCGATAGCAATTACATGGACACTTCAACCGGATTTCTGCCATCGCCGTCGCCGTCGCCGTGAGGTTCCCTACAGATAAAATCTTCGCCGCGCGCCGTATGCCCGAGCGGAAGCGTGCGGGGACGCGCGCTATCACGGAGAGCGAACGCAATCAATCTCCCACGCGCAAGCAAGGAAGCGGGAAGCCAGCGCCGGAGGGAGCGGGAAGGGGGGGGGGCGCACTTCTACTCTGCCAACAACCGCGCTCGTCGCTCGCTCGCACCGTCGCTTATCTCCACACGGCTCTGACCTTTCTGCGCCGTGCATTCGCCGCTCAGTTTCCGTTGAAGCGATAGACCGCACGTACAGGGTCGTCCACTCTAAGGCCTCATTCACACAGCCGTCAAACGCTCCGTCACGTCACCGTCACGGCATCCGTTTTCGTCAGAGAGAGGGTTTCCGAGTCGTTTTCCCCTCAAAAACGGCTCGCCGGCGACGCAGAGCGGTGCTCTACGTTTCCGTCGCCAGCACGGTGACGGATCCCCGCCCCTCAAATATCGACCAATCAGAAATTAAGAAGCCGACGCTAAATACAGCCATATTACAAAGCTGAAGCTGACAACAGCAGCGGCGGCTGGTTTGTTTACATGCGTGCCAGCATTGGTTCCACGTGCGGCACGTCGAAAACTCAGCTGTGCGTTTCGGTGGTGCTCAAATGTGCGACATGGACCACGCCGATTGCCGAACTTGCGATTCCTCCACATTTTTCGCCCCCACGTACTTGTTCGTCGCCGAGCTTTGCGCCCTTGTTGCGGTCTCCGCTTGCAAATCAAGAACAGCAGCAGAAAACCGCTCGGCATTGCGAAAGTCGCCTATTCGTACACTGCTCCGTCGCGCCTGCTGTGCGTTTTTTTTGACGTGACGGTGACGTGACGGGGCGTTTGACGGCTGTGTGAATGAGGCCTTAGTACGAACACGGCGCCGCGTGGCCGCGTAGGGTGCCTCGATGCCAGCGCCGCCTTTCAGGGTGGTGCCATCCTTTGACCGCACCCGCGCCGCCGCTTTCTCGCTGCGACGCCATCTTGAGTCACAGCGAGCGGTTGCGAGTGCTTGGTGCCGGTGCTTAATTCGAGACACAGTGCGCGCGGATGCTTCTCTGGCGCTTCTACTTGCTGGACAGTGTTCAGCCGCATGAATGACAAGCTTGTCAAGTGCATCGAGTCGACATGACGGGCTGTTGTGTTCCCAAGTGCACCGGATCGACGCGTAAAGGGCTTCGTTGTTTACGCTTCCCCCGGGACCCAGAGCGAAGGAAGAGATGGGAAGCCCAAGTAAAGCGGTATCACTGGAAGGCAACGGATAACTCCTACATTTGCGAGGTAAGTGTCAATAAAGTTTAGACTATCGCATCGTGTTTTTCATAAATAAGAAAGTATTCTCTGATCCTCGCTCACGTACCTACGTTCGCTCACGAACTAAGCACTGCACCGATGTTGAGTAGCCTATGGTTGGCGAGCGCGCGTCGCATAGGCTTTTGCCGTTTTGATCAGCGCAGTCTATGCGAGTAGTACCCTTATTTTAAGAACTGACGAAAATGCTTCGCCGCGAAATAGCCTTACATTAGCTACAAATCGTCATGTTAACCACCTATTTTACTTTTTCACGGGAAGAACACATCGTGTGTCTCTTGCTTCTTTTTTTTCCCCTCGGTTTCTTTTTTCGCTACTGGTTATTTGGGACTCAAGAACGCAGTGCTTCTGGGGAGAGCGGCTGTTGTGTACGCGGCAAGCGAAGCATTGTGATTTTCTCTATTCTCAGCAGATATCTTGCGGATCTAAGGTTGTTACGTTGTATAGCTGATTTTTTAGACGAATATATTTGTAGCGTGGTGCTCGTAAGCCGATGGTCATTCGTGCTCATTCCCGATCGTAGTGGGTACTGTGACGGTCTTTAAATGCCTGTGCATGGTATGCCCAGGTGTAGTAGAGTTAAGGGGCATCATGGGACCAAAATGTTTCGGCGCTTTCTGGCATGGTGTCTGTTGTAGCCTGTGTATTTCTTCGAAACGTGTGAAGCGAGGTAATACAGCATTACTTCTGCGAAGATTTATTTTTAAGCACTGTAATGGGTTCTCTAGCTGTATTTACAAGGCAACTTTTCATATCAATAATCACTTTTGTTGTTTTACTTGTACTTAGAAACACTTTGAAGAGGACCAGTACGACAGGATGGGCGCCGTCTGTTAAAGTCAACAGCCCTACATCATCATGGACTATATTTTCGAAGTGAAAAACATTGCTAATCTGTATTTGACTGTCTTAGTTTCATTTACGGTTTTTGTACGCGATATGTATGCAGTGTTGTTTATTTTGTAAATGTAGTTATCAGTGTTCTAATGGTTATTTATAAAATGTTCTGTACTCGCCATCGATGTGTTTGGCTGATGCGACGTATTTGATGGTAGCTGATGTATTCTGGCTGGATATCTTGATTAATATTACCCGCGGTTGCGTTTTCTTGTTTGCATTCTTCTTTTCGATTTATATTGTGTGTAATAAGGTTGATGTACTTACTTGAACCCCCCCCCCTCCCCATGTAATGAATAAATTAAAAAAAACTCTCACTATCCCGAATTGTGTGTCGAGCCTAGCTTGTGAATTTTTTTTTATCTCGTCTTTCAACATAACCTTCAGGCGCCACACAGTACATATAATTTTTCCTGTGCATATCTCTTTCATGATTGATTGTACTAGACATTATAAGTAAATGTATTTTGTGCATCGTTTGGTTTCTCGTGTGTACTACGCAAGATTGACAAAGACAAGTTACGTTACATGTTTCTCGACAGCACTAACTAAACCTTATTTTCACATCGCAGTTATTTTTACACCAGCTTAATCCTGTCAGCACACAGTTTTGTGGGCAAAAAAAAAAAGCAAAATTGCGCGTAGATATCGTCAAATAATTGCAACGAACGCGAAGAGCACGCGCAACGCAAGGGAAACTAACCGCCGTGCGCGAGTGGCTGGCTACGGTAAAGGAGGCGTGACGTGTAAACCAAAATACAACAGCGAAAAAGAAAAACTTCCACACACAGGGGGTCGCAAACCTTATATACCAAGCATCGAAACGCCAAAAAAAAATAGTGCGTATTTCAAACATACACACGGCATGTTAAATGTAAATTGAATTAGGCAACTTGGGGCATGTTCCCGGCGCCATACATTTACGTCTTGGACCTTCGACGAGTTAACGGCTATTGGTTATGAAGATGTGCAGATGCGATACCGATAAAAAAATCCTCATCAAGGCAAAGCTCTTGGAAGTGCGCCGCGAGTAACAGTATTTATGAACGCAAGCGTAGCCGAGTCTCAGCTCGTGTGACTCAATATGGCGGCGCCAGCGGGGTTGTCTCCACCCTGGACGGCGGCGCTGGGCATCGAGGCACCCTATGGCCGCGCTCCGCGGAGCGCCAGCGTACATAACGCGGCCGCGCATCGAAGCTAAGCGGCGCAAGCGCACAGGGGCTTGGAGGCGGGGCTTCGTGTCGTCTGCTAAAGCGCGCGAGCGAGCCGTATTTGTGGCGCCTGTTGTCTGCTAAAGCACAGCACACTCGCGCACTTTAGCAGACGACACGAAGCACCGCCTCCAAGCCCCTGTGCGCCTGCGCCGCTTAGCTTCGATGCGCGGCCACGCGGCGCCATGTTCGTACTAAGAGTGGACGACCCTGTACCTTCGCCCGTTGCTGCGGCGTATGCGCTTGCTGCCAGCGTTTTGACAGTCGTTGTCTGCAGTCATTCAGTGTGATCTATTCATGTTTGTTTGTGCGCGCTCACACCACGCTTGTTCAATCAGTTAGTAATAGTCTGGCCACATTTTCCAACGCACGCTACACATGCAATGCTGCCCGGGTCGGCAGTGCAGCACTACAGGTGTGTCCCTTCGCACGCGCTGCCCACGGGAAGCGCTTCTCATCAACACCACCCTTTCACACGCGCCTTCTCGTGGTCATCGAGTCTCTCTTCATGTCGGTATACTTACGCCGCAGCACACCTGCTTACTTAATCAGCTCATGTTTACTACAATTCATATTGCTACCTAAGCCGCTCACCTTACTTCGTATGACATTGCTGTGTTGCTATCGCATTCATTGCTTCGCCCTTAGGGCGAAACTGTGACATTTTTTCTTATGTGTTATGCAAAGACAGACCGTTTTATCTTTGTTCAAAGCTAGCCCGACTCATCACACCATTTTTGTATGTTATCTAAGCTTAAATTAAGTTCAATTTGGTGATGTTCGGAAAGATATTTCGCGAAATAAGACGCGGTCATCTGCAAAAAAAGCCTAATTTGTGTACCAGGTGTGATAACGGTGACATATCATTAATGTACAGTAGAAATAGCAATGGCCCCAGGACGCTGCTCAGGGGTAGACCGGATATAATGGCGAGATAGCCTGAGTTGCTACCATCAACCGAAATAATATGCATGCCATCAGAAAGCTAATTTGCTATTCATGCAATTAGAATATCATGGAAATTAATATTTCGGAGCTTTTGAATACGTTTACAATAAACGACTCGGTTGAACGCTTTACTAAAATCTAGAAAAAGGAAGTCAATTTGACCGTTGCTACCTAAAGTTGTAGCAAATGTACTCGTATGAATAACAGTTAACAATTGTGTCGTAGTGGAATAACCTTTTCTAAAAGCATGTTGGCAATTTGTTATTATGGAATATTGTTCTAAATATTCTGTTATACGGCGATGATATGTTCAACTAATTTGCAGCATGAATAAGTTAATGACACAGAGCGGTAAAAGGTAATCAAGCGATTACATTTTAAAAGAAAACTGGCACAACTCGAGCTGTATTCCAATCATTGGTTACTTGAGCAGATAACAAAGAAGCTCTAAACAGCATAACAAGAAACCTACCGATAATTTCAGCACAGCGCCTGAGAAACACGTTTGGGATGTCGTCCGCGTTATCCACGGTGTTTGTTTTGTTAGGCACAACTGTATCTACACAGTACCGACACACTCTAAGAAACTTTGCCCATAGGGGGAATACATTGTTATCACAATCACTGAAGTCAGTAACGCACGTTTCCACGTAGTACAATGTATTTTCATCACCAGCTCTAGAGTAGTCATTGAAGCTGAGTTTTTTGTGCTTTTAGTGACAACAGGCTTGAATATAATTAGACAAACTGTTAAAAACAAGGTGGTGATCTCATAGACCTTCATCAAGTGACACAACGTAGTCTGAAAAGTCACGAATAACAAACAACAGATGCAGCACTGTGCTCGAAGAGTCTTGGTTCACTTAGTAGGTTCGTTCATTATTTGAAGCAGATCGTGTTCCAGCATAATGTGAAGAATACTACTAGTATTTTGGCCAGCCTTACAGCTTGCCTGAAGTCGTTCCCAGTTAATGTTGGGCAAGTTAAAATCACCTACTAGAAAAATTTTCTTGTTCTGAAAAGAAGACATGGGCTCTTGCAATTTGACGAAGTAATCAGGTATGGTATCAGTGGGCCTGTAACATGAAAACAAAACAAATGAATACCCTGAGCATGATAACTTGATGCATATAGGCACTCCAATTCAGGAATGTCATCAATATGCGTCGCTTCTATCGGGTACTTTACAAGGAGCGCCACACATCAGCCCTGAGCACTCTATCCTTACTAAATATTTTGTAACAAGGACAGGAACTAGATTATTAGTAATCTGTTAGTAATCTGATTACAGAACTTTGACTGTAACAGGACGGCTCCTTCAAAAAGGATGACTGCGTGCAGTAATAAAAGTTTTCAAAATGACATCAGACGGCGTATTCCAACACGCCTATTCCATGCACAGGGATTAATTTTATGCATGCGGCACTATAATAAAGGTCTTTTCAATGCTTCGCAATCACAATGAACATCGCATTGTGCGCTATTTATTTACGAAATCTGGCCGCTTCGATACAGTTTTAGATATGGAGTACTCCAACATTTGATAGCCTAAACATTCAATTTTTCGTACGTTGCTAATCAAGGGGGTGTTAAGCTATGTGGGCTAAATGCGTATGAAAAAAAAAAAACGTTCAGTGGGGTCCCATGTCGATTTCTAAGACAACTTTGACGGCTAAAGCTTTAATGCGTTGACGCCATTTCATTTGCGATTGCTTGCTTATGTTGGTTAATTAATTAAATAACTAATCATTGCACGCAATTCAGTTTATTTGTTTTCTTGGTTACTGTTACGGAGTCTTTAATTGCTCCTTATTAGTATGTACTGCTCTTTGGAACTCTTAATTAGTCTTAATTTTGCGTGACCAGTCTGATCACGGAGTCTCGAATTGATGTTAAGTAGTCTCTATTACAGTTCGCAACCCTTAATTACTTTTAATTAATTCTAATTATTCTTAGTTACTTAGCACGCTTTAATAAACGTGTAAGACATCTGTGGATTTGTCTTGTTAATTACCCTAATTACTTTTAGGTAGTCTTTGGGACTCTTGAATTACTTTTAATTACTTTTAGCTACTTTGTGCTAAATTCAATTTTACATGCTTTATTGAACAGTAGAGGTGTAGTAAGCCGGTTTCTGATTTTTGCTGCCGCAAGTGTTGTTGACCATGGTCACCATCCCGCGACCAATGAGCCAGTTCAGCCTTTCGCTTTAAAAGGCGCCGATGTCCATTAACGCAAGAGCGCGAATGCTCCATCGCCTGCACACGCACACACACACCGTTTTAGAAACCGCATTTGCACATTTGACAACGCTATTCTTTTGGAGCAAGGCAACACCTATTTTGATGCACTGGTGAGCGAGACGAGCTTGCTAGGGACACCGCGCATGCGCAGACCCAGGCGCTGCTTTTTCACCGGCGCGCTCCGCCGGCGAAAGGCAGTGCCAGCTGTGTCTGGCGTTCCGAGTTATTTTGTAGGCACCTGTACATCTTTTTGAAGGGCAGTGTAACTTTCTCCTGCTTATCCCGGTTTGTTTGCGCTTGTCCGCAGTTTCCGGCTGACGTCATGAACTTTCCGAGAAAATTCTTCACCAATCGAAATACCCGTATTTTTGAACCCACAGCCCTTTAGACTAACGGACTTATCTCTCGAATGCAGAAGCCTGAGGAAAACTGGGCGGTTCTTGTCGGTTACCGGTTTCTCTAATCTCTGAATATAGGTATTTCGGTGAGTTCAAGAGTATCTTGAAAAATGGCTTTCCTAACGGCCGTTTCTAAAGATTCCGCATTTTTACCTTGTGCTTCAGTTGATCCTAATTATCACAATCGATCTCCGGCTGTGGTTTTATAATTTATCAATTTTCTTTGGAAGTAAGTGGACTAAGTCATCAATGTGGTCAAGCTGTTCCTGGCATGAATTAATTTTGTCGTCCAGGTTTGATAGAGGGTATACATTTTTTTCGATATCAACTAGCCGCTTCTGTTTAGTTTCCTTAATGTCACCTACTATCTCCTCCAGTTGCCTTGAAATTTGAGCAATGTTGGTACCAGGGTTCGATTCAATGTCGACTTCAAGAAGTAACAATCTTCTAAGAGAGAACATAATAGCATGCAGAAAACAACTAGGCCGCGGGCACGGCAGCACAACCAAAAAGGGATCGCTAGAACGAAAACATTTGCCATAGTATTTGCTCGCCTGCACAGGAAAAAAAGGAACGGGTAGTGAGTGATCAACATTGTAACGGTGTCACCGTGCCATGTGCCCACGCAGGAGAAGGGTTGCTCTTTTATGGGCTCCCTGAAAGGTGTCGCTCCACGCAGCACATGCGCGTATAGCCCTCTGCGCCTGTCGACGTCTAGTGACCAGACAGCCTTACGAACGGCGGCGAAATCAGATTGCCGGCTCCATGAGAATCGATGTCGCGGTGGTCAAGCGCAGGCGCGTTGTCCGCGAGCTGTTCCGGGCATATTGTGGTATTCAGGAGACCGAATAACTGCACGGCGAGAAGGAAAGGGTTGTGAACGATTCACATCGTAACGGTGCCACCGTGCCCAGTCACCACCACTGCACCACTACGGCAATTGTCTTTCGCCCGCTTTCCTAGGTCTGTGTGTGTAATAGACGTAGCCGTGGGAGTCCTAGCTGGCGCCACTCACGGTGATTGCGGCGGATGAAGGACACCAGTTCAACCACATGCGCCACTCAGTACATGAACTTTGGGTTAGGCAACTGGCCTCATAAACCACTGTTAAAACTTGGAGAGATAACGCGCGGTTTTAAGCTAGTTGACAAATGACTTCGAAAACAAACAGCGATTTAAATGGAATTAAACTAAATGCACACGCGGGAGCACTGACGTCCAACTGAAGCTTCATTTCCTGAAAGGCGGCTTTTAAACCGTGAAAGAGGAGGAAGCCAAAGAGACGAAACAACATATGACCTAGAAACAAAAATTCAGAGCCCTTCTACTACGTGAAGATGGAAGACCAGCGAAACAGTTGGTTTTGTTTAAGTATATATTATTTTTTTATTTGGGGGTAATGTTAAATTGTTGAAAAGACACAACACATGAATTCGTTGCGTCACCGCGCGACGTATGCTGTATGTGCGAATGAAAGCGAGCTTAGGCGACTAGAGTCATACCACCTTGCACCATCGGACGCAGCACGTTGGGCAGCTGCGCGTTCCGCTTCTCGTCGCATTCGCATCAATTGGAGCTGTTGAATGCGCCGGCGCTCCTTGAAGGCGCGGTCTTCCTCTTCGGAGGGAGCGATACGTGTCTTACCCATACCGAGTCCAAGTTGCAACTGATGAGGTAGCTTAATGGCTACACTGTAAAAAAGAATTTCTTCAGTTTACGGTGAAAGTTGAAGGTAAAACGTCGCGGAACACTTATTCGTAAATGAAAAACAGTTTCCGTAAAACGGACAGTCTGTAAAATGTTTTTCCGTCGAATGGAAAACGGAGAGTTCCGTCGAATGGAAAACGGTGATTTCCGTCGAATAGAAAACGGTGATTTTCGTCGAATGCAAAACAGTGATTTCCGTAGTTGTGATCACGGAGTTGTCTGTATTTTCCAAATACAAAACGGTGAGCTCCGTACAACGGAAATTCTGTAAATTGAGCCCCGTACTTCCCTAATTAAAAACGGACAGACCGTGGTGAGGATAGGTATGCACATAAAACACACCAAAAGAACAATAAGGAAGACAGAAACATCTTTTTTTGTTCTTCGTGTGTCCATGTTTTCTATGCTTGCGTTCCTGTACCATGAATCCATACGAACTTGCTCAGCTTTATCTTGCTTCGTATCAGCAGGTTCAAAATGTGTTTTGTAAATGATGATGCGGGTGTATATATCCTTCTCCTTGTTCCTTGTTCGCTTCCCCTTGTTAATAGGCGGGGCCGCTGTCAAACTCACCGCGTTAGGTACACCGGTTCTTTCACCACCAACACGTAACCAACCTCAAAGAATGGTGCCAAAACCTTACGGTGGTCCGAAACCAATTCACAAATAACATAGAGTGAAGAGCAGACATACCGGAGGTAGACGGGCATCTTCTACAACTCTGGGAAAACAGACGTGGTCTAGACGAATGCTGGGAGCACAAAAGCATAACAGAAAGTTAAAACTCAAAATCGCAAAAATAACAGCCAAAGGAGGAGTCTACACCACCCAGCTAGCTCGCCTCAACTGGCAGCGACT